>NC_079399.1:1946621-2089121 GCF_029220125.1 Pseudoliparis swirei | reverse complement strand
AGTGAAGGGATTCAACAGGAAGTGAAGGGATTCAACCAGGAAGTGAAGGGATTCAACCAGGAAGTAAAGGGATTCAACAGGAAGTGAAGGGATTCAACAGGAAGTGAAGGGATTCAACCAGGAAGTAAAGGGATTCAACAGGAAGTGAAGGGATTCAACAGGAAGTGAAGGGATTCAACCAGTAAGTGAAGGGATTCAACAGGAAGTGAAGGGATTCAACCAGGAAGTAAAGGGATTCAACAGGAAGTGAAGGGATTCAACCAGGAAGTAAAGGGATTCAACAGGAAGTGAAGGGATTCAACAGGAAGTGAAGGGATTCAACAGGAAGTGAAGGGATTCAACCAGGAAGTAAAGGGATTCAACAGGAAGTGAAGGGATTCAACAGGAAGTGAAGGGATTCAACCAGTAAGTGAAGGGATTCAACAGGAAGTGAAGGGATTCAACCAGGAAGTAAAGGGATTCAACAGGAAGTGAAGGGATTCAACAGGAAGTGAAGGGATTCAACCAGTAAGTAAAGGGATTCAACAGGAAGTGAAGGGATTCAACCAGGAAGTAAAGGGATTCAACAGGAAGTGAAGGGATTCAACAGGAAGTGAAGGGATTCAACCAGTAAGTGAAGGGATTCAACAGGAAGTGAAGGGATTCAACCAGGAAGTAAAGGGATTCAACAGGCAGTGAAGCGATTCAACCACTAAGTGAAGGCATTCAACAGGAAGTGAAGGGATTCAACCAGGAAGTAAAGGGATTCAACAGGAAGTGAAGGGATTCAACAGGAAGTGAAGGGATTCAACCAGTAAGTGAAGGATTCAACAGGAAGTGAAGGATTCAACCAGGAAGTAAAGGGATTCAACAGGAAGTGAAGGGATTCAACAGGAAGTGAAGGGATTCAACCAGTAAGTAAAGGGATTCAACAGGAAGTGAAGGGATTCAACCAGGAAGTAAAGGGATTCAACAGGAAGTGAAGGGATTCAACAGGAAGTGAAGGGATTCAACCAGTAAGTGAAGGGATTCAACAGGAAGTGAAGGGATTCAACCAGGAAGTAAAGGGATTCAACAGGAAGTGAAGGGATTCAACCAGTAAGTGAAGGGATTCAACCAGGAAGTGAAGGGATTCAACCAGGCCTCGAGGACCCTTCATTAATTGAGCGTGTGTCCTCAGATCCTCGTGGCCCTCAGACATCTCCACTTCAAGAACATCGTCCACTGTGACCTGAAGCCGGAGAACGTCCTGCTGGCCTCGGCGGAACCCTTCCCCCAGGTCAGATCCCCCCCCCCCCCCTCTCTCTATTCACCTCCGTCGTCAAGGAAACCCGCTCACCCCCCTCTCCTCCCGCAGGTGAAGCTCTGTGACTTCGGCTTCGCCCGCATCATCGGGGAGAAGTCGTTCCGCCGCTCCGTGGTCGGCACGCCGGCGTACCTGGCGCCCGAGGTGCTGCGCAGCAAAGGCTACAACCGCTCGCTGGACATGTGGTCGGTGGGCGTCATCGTGTACGTGAGCCTGAGCGGCACGTTCCCCTTCAACGAGGACGAGGACGTCAACGACCAGATCCAGAACGCCGCCTTCATGTACCCGTCCAACCCCTGGAAGGAGATCTCAGAGCGCGGCGGGGGTGAGAACATAATGTTGCAGCTCTAAATAAATTCTGGTGTATATATAATAAATATAATAAATAATACAAATATAATACAAATAATTATATATATAATATAATAGAAATACAATACATATATAATATATATTAATATATATATATATATATTAATAATTGTGCAGCTTTAAGTAACTTCTGGTGTATATATAATAAATATAATAAATAATACAAATAATTATATATATAATATAATAGAAATACAATACATATATAATATATATATATTAATAATTGTGCAGCTTTAAGTAACTTCTGGTGTATATATAATTAATATAATTAATAATAAAACATTACATAATTCATAAATATCATTTATATTGTATATTATATTATACAAATAATATATATAATATAAATAATTAAAGTATTTTATATATATATTACCATTGCATGGCTTTATGTAGAATTCATTCTATTTACAGTCACACTGAATTTCCAGCTTTTATTTCTTTTTTTACAATACTCAATTATTGAGAATGTACCTGAATTTTTTTGAAATGTAGCTTATTAATAGTTTAAAATGTAACTTAATCAACTGTCTGCCAGGAAGAAAAAGTATGTAAAATGTTTAATATGTTGTACCTTTATATTTAAATACTTGAGCATTTCAATGTGTTTCTGTGTGCGACTTGGGATCAAACATGTTGTTCTGTGTTTGTTGTTCAGCCACAGACCTCATCAACAACCTGCTGCAGGTGAAGATGAGGAAACGCTACAGCGTGGACAAGTCGCTGAGTCACCCCTGGCTGCAGGTAACCACACTTTCACTCTCTGGTTGTATAGAAGTCTATGCTTCATGTGTTAAAGCTGCATTCTCTCTCCTGACCACCAGGGGGCGACCCCTCTGGTTGTATAGAAGTCTCTGCCTCATGTCTGTGGTTTAAATGTCCTCCTGCAGGACTACCAGACCTGGTTGGACCTCCGAGAGTTCGAGATGCGGCGCGGCGAGCGCTACATCACCCACGAGAGCGACGACGCCCGCTGGGAGGAGCACGCCGACGAGCGAGGCCTGCACTGCCCCGAGCACTTCATCATGTCGCCCAACCTGGACGACGTGGACGAGGACCCCTAGTGGCGGAAACGGGTAGAAACACTTTTAAGGGAGGCAGCGGTTCGGCTTCCTTATGACGACCAATCAGAGCCGGAGGATTTTTATTAAGGAACATTATTACTTTTTCACTGCGATTGTTATTTTTATATTTTCTTTTCACAAGCCATAACAAATGAGCCCTGAGAGCCAAAAACTGGAGGAACATTTTATTCCCAGGATGCAACAATCAATAAATAAAAGGGCTACTAGCTTAAAACAGAGCTTCTCTGTTCGCGTCCATGTGTGACGTCGTTGTCACGCTTTACACCTCATGAAGACTTGCAGAGAATCTTTTATATATAAATAAATAACTCGATTATGTTGCGTTGGGAGATATTTGCAATATTGGGAAACTTTAAAAAAAGAAAAGGAGAATTCACTGATCATTTTTTTTTTTCCATCTGCAAAAGTGAAGTTCTCCCTTACCTGCGAACCTGAAGAGAGAGGTGCATTATGGGATGTCTGAAACTGGCTTCTTAAGCCCTGAATGCTCCAGTGACACAACAGAACATAAACTTACCGTTAGCATGTTAACGTGCCAATAACTATCACATATTAATGTAAAATTCATGTTTCACTCTGGCGCTGTAGCACGCTAAACTTAGCATGCTAACATGCTAAGTTTAGCGTGCTAACACATATTAATATGCTGGGATTTATTTTCATAGTCGTTATAAATCACGTTACAACTCACAACTTCTTTTGCATTGTCACATGCTAACTTTAGCGTGCTAACACGCGAACCGTAGCATGCCAACATGCTAATGATGCCAATAACAACAATTCAGGTATATTATGTCACGAAAACGTCTTAAAGATGTTTAGAAACGTGACATCAGGTCAGCTTTTAAAACTTTACAAAAACTTAAATGTTGAATAAATGATTTAAAGCTTAACTTCCAACACAGGAAGTAGCTTTCTAGATTAGCGTTAGGAGCTAACCGCTAACTCTTTACGGACAATTCACCAACTTAACTAGCATTGAAATTATGTTATGATAAAAAAATATTAATAGATTAACACTAAATTAGTATGTCAGTATGATGCAACATTTAGCATCTTAGCTTGTTAGCATGTTGGCAATACACGTTTAACTTCAGAATCAGAATCAGAAACAGTTTTATTGCCAGGAATGTTTACACAAACGAGGAATTTTTTTTGGTGGAAGGTGCAACATTTGGACATGACAAACAAACAACAATCAACACGACAGAAAGACAACAAATAATGTGAAAGTGTTTGGGTGTGTGCTTCAAGTGGTGTGTTTTAGTTAAAAGTGTATGTTACGCGTGGCGTGTGTTTAAGTTAAAGTGCATGCAAATAAAGTGGCATGTGTGTGGAGGAGGCCTCAAGTTAAAGTGCATGTTAAAGTGACGTGTGTGGAGGAGGGAAGAAGAAGGAGAAGGGAGGAGGAGTGGGAGGAAGACGGAGGAGGAGGAAGAGGAAGGAGCGGGAAGAAGGAGGAGAGAGGAAGGTGGAAGAAGAGGTGGTAGTCCTGGGGGTGACAGTCAGTCAGTGGGGGACCCGGGCTCCATTGATGAGCCCGACTGCCGACGGGAAAAAACTTTTGGTGTGGCGGGAGGTCTTTGTCATGATGGACCGCAGCCTCCTCCCCGAGGGGAGGGACTCGAACAGGGAGTGTCCAGGGTGGGAGGGGTCAGCGACAATCTTTCTGGCCCGCTTCAGTGACCTGGAAGTGAACAGGACCTGGAGGGAAGGCAGATTGCAGCCGATAACCCTCTCGGCCGAGCGGATGATGCTCTGCAGCTGCACTTGTCTTTGGCTGTGGCTGCAGGGTGCCAGACGGTGATGGAGGAGCAGATGATGGACTCAACGATGGCCGTGTAGAATTGTACCATCATTTCCCTGGCAGGTTGAATTTCCTCAGCTGCCTCAGGAAGAACATCCTCTGCTGGGCCTTCTTGGTGATGGAGCCGATGTTCAGCTCCCACTTGAGGTCCTGGGAGATGATGGAGCCCAGGAAGCGGTAGGACTCCACAGCCGACGGGGAGTCACACAGGATGAGAGGGCGGGTGGGGCTGCATTCCTCCTGAAATCCACAACCATCTCCACTGTCTTTAGAGCGTTGAGCTCCAGGTTGTTCTGGCTGCACCAGGTCACCAGGTGGTCAGTCTCCCACCTGTAGGCGGTCTCGTCCCCACCAGAGATGAGTCCAATGAGGGTGGTGTCATCCGCGAACTTCAGGAGCTTGACGGACTGGTGACTGGAGGTGCAGCTGTTGGTGTACAGGGAGAACAGCAGAGGGGAGAGAACACAGCCTTGGGGGAACCCGTGCTGGTGGTCCGGGAGCCTGAGACGTGTTTCCCCAGCCTCACGTGCTGCTTCCTGTCGGTCAGGAAGTCTGTGATCCACCTGCAGGTGGAGTCGGGCACGTGCAGCTGGGAGAGCTTGTCCTGCAGCAGGGACGGATGATTGTATTGAAAGCAGAGCTGAAGTCCACAAACAGGATCCTGGCGTAGGTTCCTGGGGAGTCCAGATGCTGGAGGATGTAGTGAAGGGCCATGTTGACTGTGTCGTCTGCAGACCTGTTGGCTCTGTAGGCGAACTGCAGGGGTCCAGGAGTGGGTCGGTGATGGTCTTGAGGTGTGACAGGACCAAGCGTTCAAAGGACTTCATGACCACAGAGGTCAGGCGACGGGCCTGTAGTCATTGAGTCCTGTGATCTTGGGTTTTTGGGACGGGATGATGGTGGAGGCCTTGAAGCAGGCTGGAACGTGGCATGTCTCCAGGGAGGTGTTGAAGATGTCGGTGAACACCGGAGACAGCTGGTCAGCACAGTGCTTCAGGGTGGAGGGGGAGACGGAGTCCGGGCCCGCTGCTTTGCGGGGTTCTGCTTTTGAACAGCCTATTGACGCCTCTCTCCAGGATGACGAGGGTCGTCGCTGAGTTGGTGGAGGGTGCTCCAGAGGTGTGAGTCCCTGATGGACTGGGGAGGGTGGGCTGATGGTCTGTGGCTTGTTGATGGGGCTGTGGGGGATTGTCTCAGGACTGCTCCATTGTCTTTCAAAGCGGCAGTAGAACTCATTGAGCCCGTCTGCCAGAAGCACATTGTTCATGGAGTGGGGTGATTTGGGCTTGTAGTTGGTGATCTGCCTGAGCCTCTCCAGACAGAAGCAGAGTCGTTTGCTGAGAGCTGCTGTTGCAGTTTCTCAGAGTACAGTCGTTAGCATCTCTCACCGCCTTGCTAAACCTGTATTTTGACTCTGTGTACAGGTCCTTGTCCCCACTCCTGAATGCCTGGTCCTTCTGCAGTCTTAGCTTCCTGAGCTCCGCTGTGAACCAGGGTTTGTCGTTGTTATAACTCACCCTGGAGCTGGATGGAATACAGCTGTCCTCACAGAAGCTGATGTAGGAAGTTACAGCCTCTGTGTACTCATCCAGGCTGTTGGTAGCAGTCCTGAAGACATCCCAGTCAGTACAGTCCAAGCACGACCAGATCCTCCAGAGCCTCACTGGTCCACTTCTTGAACTTCCTCACCACAGGTTTGCAGAGCTTTAGTCTCTGCCTGTATGAGGGAATCAGATGAACCATGACGTGGTCAGAGTTTCCCAGTGCAGCTCGAGGGACGGCGTGATAGGCCCTGCTGATTGTTGTGTAGCAGTGGTCCAGAATGCTCTTCTCTAGTAGGGCATTTAATTAACTGTCTATATTTAGGGAGTTCGTGGCTGAGGTTTCCTTTGTTGAAATCCCGAGTACAATAACTAAAGAGTCCGGGAAGGTCCGCTCCACACACCGTATCTGTTCAGCGAGGGTCCGCTGTGCCTCGTGCACGTTTCCCTGCGGCGGCATGTAAACTCCGGCCAGGATGAATGAAGCGAACTCACGTGGGGAGTAGAAGGGTTTGCAGTGAATGATAAAAGATTCCAGGTCCGGCGAACAGTGCTGTAGAATCACCGTTACGTCGTTGCACCAGCCGTTGTTGAGGTAAAAGCAGATTCCTCCACCCTTTGTTTTTCCGGAGAGCTCCGTGACCCGGTCCGCCGGAACAGCTGGAAGCCAGCGAGCTGGAGCGCAGAATCTGGTATCGATCCACTTAGCCATGATTCCGTAAAGCACAGGACAGAGGATGAGGAGAAGTCTCTGTCTCTCCCCACCAGCAGCTGGAGTTCGTCCAGTTTGTTGCACAGTGAGCGGACATTGGAGAAATATGCCCGCAGCGCTGTACGAGATCCCGTTTCCGTAGCCGCATAAGCGCCCTGAACGTCTCCCTCTCCGGCGGCGTCTCACCGCGTGGGCGAAGGTGAGCACACCTTTTACAAAAATGTCCAGTAACTCCACAGAAGTTAAAAACGTTGGAAATAAATCCGCTGGAGTTGTTCCCCTGATGTTCATGAGCTCTTCTCTGGTGAAAGAGCTCCGGGAATCACAGCAGAAAACAGTATTTAAGACGAAAACAACAAAAAACATCGCGCACCAACGCACCGAGGCGGCCGTCCGCGGCGCCATCATGTCTGAAGATGACATGCTAACTTTAAGCATTTTAATATCCGTCTATTATTATTATTACAGGATTATGAAAGGAATCTGTGTTTTTATCAAAATTATTCTACAGACATTATAGTTTACAGTGAAACTAAAGTTAAAGTTTTGATGAAGACGAGCTGAGAATCGAGTCGTCTTCGTTGTCCTGCGGCGTCGGTGATCCGGAGAATTTACTTCACAAGTTTTTTACAGTATTTTTGCAAGAAATGTTCGTGTCACGAGGAAAATATTAAATATTAAATGTTTTACTTTGGGGGGAAAATGTAATTTGTACGTCTTTTATTCATAGAAATATTATAGATTAAATCCTCTGATGGATTTTACCCGGTTACTTTATAAACATTCACATAATATAAATATAAAGCTTTTCTGGAAGGAAAAGTGGATATTAAAGGTTTTATAGCTTTAGACACGGAACAGAAGGAGCAAGAAGTTCTTTGAAGTCTGAAATCTCATTAAAATCTTTACGCTTTTATTCTGCAACGTTCAGTCAACAAAGAATATTTAGAGATCGTTAACGTCTTTTATTTCGTCTTTGATTTCATCGACAGACCGAACGCTGCAGTCGAGTCTGAGCTCAAATTTAAAGGCCTACATTTTTTCGCTTTTAAACGTCTTCAGCTGGAGGCGGTTTATTAATGAAATCCACTAATTTATTCCAAATGTGCGAAACAGTCTGGTTGGAAAACACAAAAGCTCAAAAGCTCTTGGAGGAGGAAGAGGAGGGGGGGGGGGGTTTGGCTGCTGGTCTTGGCCTCACGGGGAACCGGATCCTCTAATTGGCTGCTCGCTGCGAGTTAACCGCTTCAAGATGTGGACGGACGGCGGCGGGAGGAGATCCTCCTGCAGCCGGGGTCGACCTCTGGGGGTTGACCTCTGACCTTCAGCGGTCGACTCTCAAACCTTTGTTGTCGGCAGAATTTGCTGAACAGAAAGTGTGTTTTTCCACCGATAAATGGATGATAACTTCTTTATTATCTTACATCTTCATATCAAAAGTCTTTCTGGAGCTGCGGGGCGTCTCAGACTCCACGATGTCCGCTTGACCTCCGACCTCTCGGCCCTCAGAGGTTCCGTCAGGCGAGGCCGAGCTCGGTGAAGCCGGCCACGGGCAGCGGCGCCGCCCTATTCTTCTCCAGCTTCAGCCCCGCCCCCGAGGCCCGAGGGGGCGGGGCTAGCCGGCTGGGGTGCAGCAGGCCGAAGAAGTGGAAGCGCTCGCCCATCTGGGAGCGGCCGGTCAGGAGGTCGTAGCTGCGGAGCAGCTGCTCCCTGGTGGAGGCGTCGGTGCAGTTCCTCAGAAGAACCTGCAGGAGAACCAAGAACCAATAATCAATAATCAATATTCAAAGATAACTCTGATATTTAACTCATTAAATACGGATATCACGTAGAAACCACTCGCTGGTTTTTGGACTGACGATTGGACGCCTTGTGGCCCCGCCCCTAAGCATACCCTGCTTTAGCCAGAGGAGTCGCCCCCTGGTGGTCAGGAGAAACATTGCAGCTTCCGCCTGGTTAAAGGTGATAATGTTCCAGCTCCCAAAATCATTTTATATAATTATTTTAGATTCTGTATTCTAAGTCAATAATGTCATTAAAGCTGTATACAGAGTCAGTATCACTATTTATTTGGTTTGATGTCAGATATTTAGAAATTGTTTTATTTACATTTCTAAAACTTATTGTGATTATTACTGTTATTTAATTCTTTAAAAACACGTTGGTGACTCCAGTGATAAATAAATAAATAAGATACAAAGCAACGCGGCTAGCTTTGCATTCTGGTATTTATCCCCACATACTGATCACTACGCCCCCTGGTGGTCAGTGGGGGGACTCGCCTGCAGCCGGGTGTCGATGCCCATGTTCTTCAGGAACGCCCTCTGGGTGACGGGGCCCACACAGGCCACGCCCCCTCCGGCCATCCTGCGCAGGAAGCTGAAGTCCACGTCGGCGGTGAGGTCGGCCGAGCCGGGCGCCGTCAGGACGTCGTGCAGCCGGTGGCCTTTGAAGCCCTGACGAAAACGTAGGAGAAACGAGAACTCACACGCTGTTTTCAGAAAGTCTATTTCAACAGGAAAGAGTCAAATTAAAGTTATTATGTGAGAACTGAGAGATGTCAGAGGAAAAGGAGACTTCACTGCTTCCTCCACCCATCCTCCACCCTTCCTACAGCCTTCCTCCATCCTTCCTCTATCCTTCCTACACCCTTCCGCCACCCTTACTACATCCTTCCTCCAACCTTCCTACACCCTTTCTCCATTCTTCATTCTTCCTACATCCTTCCTCTATCCTTTTCTCCATTCTTTCTACATCCTTCCTCTACCGTTCCTTCATCCTTCCTACACCCTTCTTCCATCCTTTAAATATTCTCGTTAGGTGTCCACTTTGTCTATGATGAGGTGTTAATTAAATTATATCTGTTATCATTGTTTAATGTGTTTATGGTTCATATATTTGTAGTTATATTTTAGTTATTGTTGATATTTTTTTCTTCCTTTTTAAAAATTGTTTTCTTTACTGCTGTTTGTTTGGATTATTTTGTATTCATTTTAGTTAAGGTGGGGTTTCTAATATAAAATTATTTAAAAATATTGTACAGGTGAAGTGAGCGTGTACATGTGGAGGGGGCGTGTAAAGGTCAAGTGGGCGTGTACATGTGGAGGGGGCGTGTAAAGGTCAAGTGGGCGTGTACATGTGGAGGGGGCGTGGCCTCCTCACCCTGAACGTGTCCGTCTTGGTTCCGTCGTGGCCGTAGTCGGCGATCAGCGCGGCGCCGCCGTCCTCCTTGATGCGCCGGGCGAGCTGCTGGACCACGACGCCGCCCACCGCACACACCTCCACGTGACCCCGCCTCTCATCGGCCTGACACACACACACACACACACACACTCTATGACTCATCAATAATAAATCCCTTCACTCTCAGTTCCTCTCTGCTGGACGTCGACCTTTCAGTCGGACTTTGAACCCACCGTCCCGGTTCCTCACTTTATTTAAGGTGGGCTGGAGAATTAATTTAATAAATATTCTTAATTATAATAATAATAATATTTATAATAATATCTTTTAAGCTCTCAGACGGCATGAAGCCTTTTTTCTTTCCCCTTTTAACTCCACTGTAATTCCTTTTCTCAGAGGTTTCTTCAACCCAGCCGACTGAGGATGATGGTGATGAAGATGACGTCATGCCTCTGGAGGAGGTTCAAAGGGAGCCACAGAGGCCAAATCAAACAGACCGCGTGGGTGCAGGAGGTTTACATGTGGGCCGAGCCACCAGATGGAGGCCGTAAAACGGAGTTCATCTCCAGCGCGTTTAAAAGATTAAAGAGCTTCTTCTTTATTTCCTTTACGGTTGAAGTTAACCGGCTCCTGCTCCTCCTCCGCTCTGGGGAGCGGTGTTAGAGGAGCACCCTCTCCTCCGGGCTCTCCCTTGGGTGCTGACCTGCAGCAGCGTGGCGGAGGCCGGCGTGGGAGACGGAGCCAAGACGAACCTCAGCCGGTCCGCCTCCTCCGGGTCGATGTCCACCATCACCTCCCTCCAGCCTCTCGCAGTCCTCTGCAAACACACAGACGGTTAGGGAGGGGACGCCCCGGAGAGGTTTGCTCGCGTCGCTCTGGCTCCACCTGGCGGCCGTGAGCTGCAACGACACGCTCATAAAACAAAGCAGCAGAAACAGCGTAAAAAAAGAAGTTCTGAGGTGAGATTTATAGAAGGAATCTCACCTCAAGAACATCAACACAAGTTTATTTAATAAATAAGCAAATGTAATATCAAAAGAGCAACATGAAGCAAACATTTGTTTTTGCCTGATTGATTCACATTGCTCTTTTGATGTTATATTACTTTTTTAAATTAAATTAAGATTTTTTTTAAAGATTAAAACTAATTCAATTAAGATTTTCTAAGATTACAATTTTTTAATTAAATTAATTACAATTAAATTAAAGAATTTAAATAAATACAAATTTAAACAGAGCGGCTTTAAAACAAACCTGAAATGTGTGGATCGGCAGAGCGTCAAAGAACTCGTGAGCGAGAAAGATGCTGAATCCTGAGAAAGGAGGAAGAGAGTATGATTAAAGTGAACTGGTCCTGGACCAGTCTCAGTGTAGTCCTGGTCTTCATATGACCTCAGTGTAGTCCTGGTCCTGCATTGAAATTAGAGATTTTTCTGAAGGGACCCTGGTGCCCAGAGACACTACCACTTTAGTCCACAGGGGGCAGCAGAACCAACACTACCACTTTAGTCCACAGGGGGCGCCAGAACCAACACTACCACTTTAGTCCACAGGGGGCAGCAGAACCAACACTACCACTTTAGACCACAGGGGGCAGCAGAACCAACACTACCACTTTAGTCCACAGGGGGCAGCAGAACCAATACTACCACTTTAGTCCACAGGGGGCGCCAGAACCAACACTACCACTTTAGTCGACAGGGGGCGCCAGAACCAACACTACCACTTTAGTCCACAGGGGGCAGCAGAACCAACACTACCACTTTAGACCACAGGGTGCAGCAGAACCAACACTACCACTTTAGACCACAGGGGGCAGCAGAACCAACACTACCACTTTAGTCCACAGGGGGCAGCAGAACCAACACTACCACTTTAGTCCACAGGGGGCAGCAGAACCAACACTACCACTTTAGTCCACAAGGGGCAGCAGAACCAACACTACCACTTTAGTCCACAGGGGGCAGCAGAACCAACACGACCACTTTAGTCCACAGGGGGCAGCAGAACCAACACTACCACTTTAGTCCACAGGGGGCAGCAGAACCAACACTACCACTTTAGTCCACAGGGGCAGCAGAACCAACACTACCACTTTAGTCCACAGGGGGCAGCAGAACCAACACTACCACTTTAGTCCACAGGGGGCAGCAGAACCAACACTACCACTTTAGTCCACAGGGGCAGCAGAACCAACACTACCACTTTAGTCCACAGGGGGCAGCAGAACCAACACTACCACTTTAGTCCACAGGGGGCAGCAGAACCAACACTACCACTTTAGTCCACAGGGGGCGCCAGAACCAACACTACCACTTTAGTCCACAGGGGGCAGCAGAACCAACACTACCACTTTAGTCCACAGGGGGCGCCAGAACCAACACTACCACTTTAGTCCACAGGGGGCAGCAGAACCAACACTACCACTTTAGTCCACAGGGGGCAGCAGAACCAACACTACCACTTTAGTCCACAGGGGGCAGCAGAACCACCACTACAGTGCACAGTGGGTACCGTCCCGCGTACCTGAGGGGACGTCCTCCAGGCGCCGGTACCAGGACACCGGGAGCCCGTCGGCGGTTTCCCCGCGGCGGTACACCAGCTGGTCCTCTGACTCCGCCTCCTGGTTGCGGCTGCCGGTCAGATTCTGGGCCTGAAGACGACTCAGCACCGGACTCACCTCCACCAGGTGGAGGGACACCGAGGCTCCGCCCACCACGGACCGCAACTGACTGAACACCTGGGAGGAGGACACGGGAAGCCACGCCTCCACTTCGTCATGCAGGTGAACACGTGGTGAAGTCTATGAGGTCATGTGACCCTATAACATAATGACTCCGCCTCTTAGTGAAGTGCCATGTGATGTCAATGAGGTCATGTGACCCTATAACATAATGACTCCGCCTCTTAGTGAAGTGCCATGTGATGTCTATGAGGTCATGTGATGTCTATGAGGTCATGTGACGTCAATGAGGTCATGTGACCCTATAACATAATGACTCCGCCTCTTAGTGAAGTGCCATGTGATGTCTATGAGGTCATGTGACCCTATAACATAATGACTCCGCCTCTTAGTGAAGTGCCATGTGATGTCAATGAGGTCATGTGATGTCTATGAGGTCATGTGATGTCTATGAGGTCATGTGCCGTCTATGAGGTCATGTGACGTCAATGAGGTCATGTGACCCTATAACATAATGACTCCGCCTCTTAGTGAAGTGCCATGTGATGTCTATGAGGTCATGTGACCCTATAACATAATGACTCCGCCTCTTAGTGAAGTGCCATGTGATGTCTATGAGGTCATGTGATGTCTATGAGGTCATGTGATGTCTATGAGGTCATGTGCCGTCTATGAGGTCATGTGACGTCTATGAGGTCATGTGACATGAGGTCGTGCTCGTACTCTGAGGACGTCTGCGGCCAGCGATCCTCTTCCAGGTCCGAGCTCCACCAGCTGCAGCCGTCGGGGCCGACCGGCGGCCATCCACTCGCTGAGGGTCCACACGCCGAGCAGCTGGAACCGAACACGCCGTTATTACGTCACGGGAGACGACAGAGCGCAGACGTCTCGCTGACTTTTGTGTTTTTTTATACCGAAATTAATCAAACTCCTCGTAGCCGTAGGGTAGAAACATCATTTCCCGTTAAGGTGGACTCTTTCCATTAAGGTGGACTGGTCCGGTTAAGGTGGACCGGTCCGGTTATGTTGGACTTGTGCGGTTAAGTTGGACTTGTCTTGTTAAGGTGGATTTGTCCGGTTAAGGTGGACTCGTCCTATTAAGTTGGACTCTTCCAGTTAAGGTGGACTCGTCCTATTAAGGTGAACTCGTCCTGTTAAGGTGGATTCGTCGTGTTAAGGTGGATTTGTCCGGTTAAAGCAAACTCTTTCGGTTAAAGGTGGACTCTTTTGGTTAAAGGTGGACTCTTCCAGTTAAGGTGGAATTGTCCTGTTAAGGTGGCCTTACCTCTCCAAAGATCTGGCTGATTTCTGGAGATGTGATGAAGTCTCCGTCGGGTCCCAGCATGTTGTTCCTCACATAATAACCCTGAGAGAGAAAACCAGCCGAGTGAATTCAGGTTTTAGAAATAAAATTCAACTTTAAAAATGACTCCTTCAGTTCGCTCGTAAAAATATATATATTTTTTTTAATCCATAAAGCCAAAAGTTTGATATTTACTAGTGCTGTGAAAAATAACGCGTTAACTCAGTTAATTCAATTACAGGTTTAACTAGTTATATTTTTTTAACGCATTTAACGCATGCGCAGAATGAGCTTCCAATCTGTCTGTTGTTGGTCGTCGGGACGAAAAAAAAGTCAGTTGCAAAATGAGCTTCCAATCCACCACTTCAATCTGAACTCTGTCCGCTCTCATGCAGACGGTCTGTTCATCGGTAATGATCCTTCCGCAGGTTCACCTCCGGAAACCTTGTGACGACTTTTACTTCCTGTAGATCAGGGTCTCAACCAGGCCCGGGGTGGGTAATCGGGAGAATCGGGAGAGTTCCCGGTGGGCCGCTTCACTTCTGGGCCGGTCGAGAATTTTATTTGTTGACATTTGTCACGTTAGTCCATCTTCTCTTAAAGTGGGCTACACATGTTCCGCATTCTGACACCGCAGCCTCTGCACGGGTTACCGTGCGAGGAAGTTCACCCCTCCCAAATAATAGAGTTGGTTCGGTCCTTAGTCTTTTCCAAAAGTTCTCTCAGCTACGGATAGCTGGGCCGGCCCGACCACAACGATACGCGTCAGGGAGGAAGAGGGCAGGAGGGGCTGAAAAAGCCAGGTTGAAAAAAAGAAAGGCATTGGAGGAGGATGCTGCCAAATGTGCCAAGCTTACAGATTTATTTTCAAGAGGATAACACAAGTGGCAACCAGGGGATACAAGCGACCAACCAACCGGCCCAGGCCCAGGCAGGCCCAGGGGGGGGGGCCTGGCCTCGCCTGAGCGCGCGACGTCGCGCTGTGATTAACATTGTATTGATATGAATATGATATGACACGATCGCGCCGGGCGCGTATATATAGGCTTAAGTCATTCATGTCAGTAACAGGGCCCCAATAGTCCTACTGAGGGATGGATTACCGAACGAGCCTACCGGCACCAGGGGCCCCTGACCTCAGGGGGCCCCTAAACCAGAGCCTCTGCGTGACGTCGCTGTTATTAACATTGTATTGATATGATGATATGACACGATGCGCCGTATGCCGGTATATGCTAGGCTTAAGTCATTCATGTCAGTAACAAGGCCCCAATAGTCCTACTGAGGGATGGATTACTGAACGAGCCTACCGGCACCAGGGGCCCATGAGCTCAGGGGGCCCCTAAGCCAGAGCCTCTGCGTAAAGTAGCTGTTATTAACTTTGTATTGATATGATGATATGACACGATGCGCCATAGCCGGTATATGCTAGGCTTAAGTCATTCATGTCATGGTCATATAATTTGCGTTATGTTGTCTGCTCAGCTCCGGTATCGTTGTTCCATACGGACTGTTTTGTTAGCGATGTTAAATTAAAAAAAAGTATATTTAAAATTGTTTTTCTTTTCTTTTTCGTGTGGGGGCCTTGACACGTCCAGGCCCAGGGGCCCGTGGTTTCTTAATCCGTCCATGGTGGCAACTGGTAAAGAGAGACAAAGGCCGAATGATTAGCAACATAACTATTCGGCTAACGTTGTAGCCTTGATTAATATCATTGTAGCGTTGTCAACCTATTCCCAAGCAAAATATTAAATTGAATTAAAATATTAGCCTTTTTATATCACCCAAAATATGGCAATCCATAGACTTTGCAAATATTATGCAAATATTGATATATACTATTGATATTGAAGTATGCAGTAATATGACTTAATTTTTTTTTGTAGCTTCGGAGCAGCAGATAAGAGTCTCCTGCTGAAAATGATGAGCCCGACATTTGCAATGAGGAGGCCATGACGACAGAGACAGGTAGAGAGGATAACAGAGGAAACTATATGATTTAAAGTTATCTATTCTAAGAAAGAGCAGTATATGACAGTACTTGGTGAACCAATATGCATTGTTTGCTCAGAAGTGGGTGTAGTAAAGGAGTAAATCACCACTATATAATACTCATGCAGAAAAATGATGACCATGCCAATGACGGCCCCCATGAGGTCTCACTCCAACAAATCTGGCCTACTGCCTAATCTGAGTCTGACACCCCTGCTACGCCCTTCTGCCTTTTTTTATGTTGTGCATATTTTTTGTTAACTTCTCATTTTAAGTGGATTATTATTGTTGTATTTAACCGTTACATTATTTGTTGTACCATGGTATTAATAAAAGAACTACAGGATAGTAAGAGCTGAACTGTTGCTTCATTTATCCAATTTCCACTACCATGAAAAAAGTGGGCTGGTCTTGAGCCTGAAATTCCCGGGCTGAAAAGTGGCCCCACTCCGGCCCTGGTCTCAACACGTCGATCGCGACCTGCCAGTCGATCGCGGCGTAGTGTCGGTAGATCGCATGACATTAAAGAGATTGGCCCGCCCCCTGACATGTTCTCTAGAGCACGTCTTTGTTCTTTTATTAAACTAAACATCTGTTGTTGATCGTATCTCCACAGCAGCATGTCATTTCTGTCTCTTCGCGTTGCGTTAACACTTATCGATCTCCGTCTCGCGCGCCACAGAGCTCCGTGCGCGCGCATCGGGACCGAGCAAAAAAAAAGTCACTTGTCAATCTGTCCACCTGTCCGGGCCGGTGAGGTTTCAGCTTTGCAGCGGTGTCCCCGCCGTCCCTTTCATCACGGCCCAGTTCATGAAGAAAACCCCCACAGTCAGTTTGCCTCAGCAGCTGCTAGAGGAAGACTAGAGGCCTTTAGATTGTATCATGGTGGAGTTCATGGTTGACAAACAAGAGAAAAATGCTCTGTTTAACCCTCCTGTTACCTTTACATTTACGAACATATTTTACCCTCTGGGTCAATTTGACCCCAGTAATTAAAACCTCCAGAAAATTATTAGAATTAATATTGCTTCCCAAGTTTAAGTGTGAGGTACTTTATGTTTGTTTGTTGACTACCTAAATAGCCCATTAAATAAATAAAAAAGTTGATATTTCTGATATGTTTGACACTGTGAAAAACAGCCTGGGGTCAAATTGACCCCAAAGAACACCGACATTAAACATTGAATGGGGTCAAATTGACCCGAAAGGTAACAGGAGGGTTAAACATTCTGTTTAGGATGAAGATGTGTTAATGTTCCATATGGAAGAAAACTGCTAAATAACTGCTGAGTTGCAGCACCATTGTATAGAAGAATGTATAAATGTATATATCCGTCTTTTGTCATAAATCTCTATGTTCTCACAAAATATACCGAGAATATCGGTAATATGTGATTAATCATGATTAATCCACAAAAACCTGTGATTAATCCGATTAAAAATTGTAATCATTTCACAGCCCTAATATTTACGAATCAGACTGAAAAGCACAGCTCAACAATTATTTTACTTTATTTAATAAGTTTAACAGATAATGTAGTTCTGTGAATTTAAATAAAAACAAAAAAAAAATACTTTAATTTGTTGCGCTTTTGTAAAAAATTGAAAAAGAAACCGTTGAATTTGTAATATTTTTACTCAACAATTAATTTTATCGCCAATTAATTTTCTATTGATCGACTTATAAAATCAATTAATCCACAAATCTGAGAACGTATGATGAACATTCATCTTTTATTATTTCTAAATGTTATTGACTGTATAATTAAAGTAAAGTTACACAACAATCAAAGTTCAATCATCAGGTAAAGACGATTTATTTTTCAAAATAAAAGTTGTATAGTTCTCCACAATAAGAGCTCAATAACTGAGGGTCAACGTGCGGTAACATGTGACCGGCGTCACTCACCGTCACCGGGTTGGTGAGCGCCTCCCTCATGTACTCCGCCACCGTGATCGGACCCGTGGCTTTTATTTTGGAGGTCAGGTGTCGCATCATGGAGGGGCGGGGCTTGTCCTCACCTGTTGGAGTGCTGCAGGACAGTCTGGTCTGAGCCGCTCGCCATCGCACTGTCAATCATTTTATTATTAAATAACAGAACACAACACAGACTCAGTAAACAAATAGAACAATAGAGAAAATGTATGTTTGTTTAATTATAAAGTAGTTTCAAATTTTTGTATTGTTATATATCTATAATTAATCTTCTTTTTGGCAAAAAAACTACCAAATTAATTTAAAATGATGTATTTTTTTGGCGTTTTTTAAAGTAACCAAACTTCACATTTAGCCAACAACAATTTAAAATATTTCAAAGGTTTTTCAGACTTCCGAGGTCTGAGAACAAAACTATAAACATATTTTTGTAAGAAAAGAGCAGATCTTATTTTTGTCGAACCCTTAAACTTTAAAGTTATTTTGTCAGGTTGAATGGTGTCACAAGTTCGCCCAATTAATATCTAAAAAACAAAACCTAAATCTTTTGTACAACAATAAATCTATTACTCAGTAATAATACATAAAGAATAAGAGCAATAAAACATGTTCACAGAAAACATGCAAATATAAAATAACATGTCTTTTCCATGTAGTGTCTCATAATAATAATAATACTCATCTCGTGGCTGCTCTCACCTGCAGCTGATGGACTGAACACTCTGCTGATCATCTGCTGTGTTTTTTAACACCAAAACAAGTTACGTCATGCGGAACCGCAACCGGAAATCACGTGTTAACGTCCGGTTACAACTTGTAGAAATATATGTGTTGTTTTGTGTCTGTTTGTCTTTTAAAGTCACTAAAAGCTGCAAAGTCCTTGTGCAACAGCGAAATGCTAACAGAGCACCGGAAATTCATCAAACCGGGATAGGATTGATAACATCCGGGTCATCTTTCACAATAAAATACCTAAATAAAACAATGTACAGTTTTTAATTGAAATCGTACACAATCTTAGTAAAAGTGTATTTTTCTGTTTGTTTCTGTTAGTTGTGGGTTAATTTATAATGTATTAACTTGACTACTTGCAAATTATTAGTTGAATAAATATATTTAAGAAACATAACATTTATAACCTTTATTTCCTCATCTATCTGTATTTATTTTTACATTACTTGTATATATATTGTCATATTCTTGCACTAAATGTTTATTATTGAACTTTATATTGTATTGTGTTCTGTACCTTTGTATTTGCCAATTGAAACTTGAATCTGCTAGTATATAATATAATATAGAGGGATGATGATAATGTCTCTCTTAATTTATCATATAGTAACATGTCATAGCCGGGATTTTAGAAACACTGAAAACGCACCCGGAGCAGAACCGCAGTATTTAAACAAATAAATTAACATTTTATTTATTAATTTAAGTCTTGTTCATTTTCATTTATTTGCTTTTTGTTGAAAAGGGACATTTTAAGATAATTAAATTAAAATCCATTATATAATAACAGTAAATAAATAAACTATATAGCATCATTAGTAATAATAATAAAAAGACCCAAAGCACAAAGTCCTTTACAATTACACCTTTACAATACATACACAACAGAGGAGGGACACCAAACAACAATAAAACAACAACGAAAGGACATTAAAAGTGGAAAAACAAGGACATGACTTAATTTTCACACTATAGTAATAATATTATAATATTCCTTTAGTATTATGTATCTTTCTTTTCCATCTTTCAGCTACAAGAGAAGCTGATTTTATTATTCTGAAAAACTATTTGGAATTTCCCCACAATCCCTCCCTGAACTGTAAACACGTCGATAAACTCTCTGATTGGACAAACGGGTGTCACGTTGCAGGGACAAACCATTGTGATTGGCTCCCTTGACGTAAAGCCGGAAGTGTTTTTTCACGGCATAAAAAAAAAGAATAGTAAAAACGACATATATTTTTGTGTGTATACATTTTTATACTATCATTTAATTAATAATATGAATAGTTAAAAACATATAACGTAAGGAAAATTACAAAAATATATTTTTTCTTCTTTTTTTTTTCCAAATACGGAAACGCTGCCGTGACGTCACCTTCCACTTCCGGGTCACGTTCTCCTCATGCCGAAAGCAAGCATGGCGACGAAAGCTAAGCACCGTAAGAAGTCCAAAGCTGGCAGTAAAGTGACATTTCGGCCCGCGACAGACGACATGGAGGCCGACAACATCGGCGGGGAGGAAGATGAAGTCCCGGCGGCGGATGGAGGTGAAGACAGAGGGAAGGAAGAAGGAGAAGAAGAAGAGTTCAACCTGGACGAGGTGTTACGGCTCGGAGGAACGCAGGCGAGTTACCGGATACAACCGAATAAAAACGATCAAAAACGAATACAAGCGGGTTTCCTGTGTTTATAGTAATGGAAGAACGTAATTAAATACTTTTATAAAGGGTTTTTACTCACAAACACTACTTGAGTGTTTTATATTTCTTGCTACGTATACACTTTATTTATTTATTTGCATATTCAGATTAACACAAATTATAAAGCAATACATTTTAATGCATCGCAATTATTAATAATACAATAATATGATCAATATTATCCTGCATAATGAGTACTTTTAAAACAATAAAAATGGATGTAATAAATATATATATATATCTCAAATAGATTTTAAAAAATCAAAGTATATGGAACTTTTGAAATATCACAACATGTTGACATTTTATAATTTTTTTAATTTTTTTAAATTTTAGTTCTTGTTCCAACCATTAACCGTCTGACAGCTTGGTAAATAAACAAAACTCTGGTATCTAATAAATGTATTCTGATGGCCGACGACGAGTAACATTTAATTGTCGCCGTCGTTCTTCTTCTCTCGTTCCGTCTCCAGGCCGACTACGCGATGCTCGCCGCCATGAACGACTGCAACGAGATCGTGGACGGGGGAAAGAAAGGAGCGATCGACGACCTGGAGGAGGGCGAGCTGGAGAGGTTCATCACCAAGCTCGGCCTCCGGGCGTACGCCGGCGTGCAGGTCGTCCCGGACGAGCCCGAGGACGGCGAGGGGGGAAGTGAAGAGGTCGCCGCAAAGGAAGCGGACGAAGAAAACGACGCCCAGGAGAAAGTAAAGCAGGAGGAGAAACCGAAGGCGAAGAAGCCGAAGAAGCCGAAAGAGAAGAAGAAACCGAACGTCAACGTGTTTGAGTTCCAGCGCCGCTCGGCGCTGCTCGTCCGACCCGGGGGGAAGTGGTTCGACCTGGAGTACGCCGCCGAGGACGCGGGCGCCGAGCAGGACGCGGCGCTGGTGGCCCGGTACGAGGCGCTCGCCCAGCAGCTGTACGAGGCCGACGTGGCGCTCTACAAGAGCAAGAAGATCCTGCAGAAAGGCGCCAACTCCAACTGGATGAAGACGGTGGTGTCCTCCGGCGTGCTGGCGGACCGCATGGCGGCCATGACGGTGCTCATCCAGGACGCGCCGGTGCACACGCTGGAGCACGTGGAGAACCTGGTGGCGATGGTGAAGAAGAAGGGCAGCCGGCGGATGGGCCTCATGGCGCTGGACACGCTGCGCGAGCTGCTGCTATCCGACCTGCTGCCCGAGGCCCGCAAGCTCCGCCCCTTCGCCCAGCGCCCCTTCCACCTGCTGGAGGAGAAGGCGAGCGGCAACCGGGACTCTCGCGACCGCCGCCTCGTCCTCTGGTACTTCGAGCACCGCCTGCGGCGCCACGTGGCGGAGTTCGTGGCGGCGCTGGACGACGTGGCCCACGACACGGTGGCGGCCACCAAGGCGAAGGCGCTGGCCGCCGCCCACGAGCTGCTGTGCGGCCGGCCGGAGCAGGAGCGGGCGCTGCTCGGCCAGGTGGTCAACAAGCTGGGCGACCCCGAGTACCGGACGGCCGCCAAGGCGGCGCACCTGCTGGAGGCGCTGCTGCGCCGCCACCCCAACATGAAGGCGGTGGTGTGCGGCGAGGTGGAGCGCCTGGTGTTCCGGGCCAACGTGAGCGCCAAGGCGCAGTACTACGCCGTGTGCTTCCTCAGCCAGGTGCGGCTCAGCCACGGCGAGGCCGCGCTCGCCGCCAAGCTGGTCGCCGTCTACTTCTCGTTCTTCCGCGCCTGCGTGAAGAAGAAGGACGTGGAGTCCAAGATGCTGAGCGCGCTGCTGTCGGGCGTGAACCGGGCGTACCCGTACGCCGGCGCCGCCGACGCCGCGGTGCGCGAGCAGCTGGACACGCTGTTCCGCGTGGTGCACCTGGTGCGCTTCAACACGGCGGTGCAGGCGCTCATGCTGCTGCTGCAGGTCATGGACTCACAGCAGAGCGTCTCCGACCGCTTCTACACGGCGCTCTACAGGTGGGCTCACCTTCGTCTTCAGCGCCTTCTGGAGGTTTAAGGATCAGGTCTTGATATTTCTTTCTCCTCTACCTCCTCCTCCTCTACCTTCTCTTCCTCCTCCACCTTCTCTTCCTCCTCCTCCTCATTTACCTTCTCTACCTCCTCCTCTACCTTCTCCTCTTCTTCCCCCCTACTCCACCTCCACCATCTCTTCTTTCTTCACCTCTACCTTCTCTTCCTCCTCCTCCTCTACCATCTCCTCTTCCTCCTCCTCCTCATTTACCTTCTCTACCTCCTCCTCCTCTACCTTCTCCTCTTCTTTCTCCTCTACCTCCTCCTCATTTACCTTCTCTTCCTCCACCTCTACCTTCTCTTCCTCCTCTTCCTCATTTACCTTCTCTTCCTCCTCCTCTACCATCTCCTCTTCTTCCCCCCTACTCCACCTCCACCATCTCTTCTTTCTTCACCTCTACCTTCTCTTCCTCCTCCTCCTCATTTACCTTCTCTTACTCCTCCTCTACCATCTCCTCTTCTTCCCCCCTACTCCACCTCCACCATCTCTTCTTTCTTCACCTCTACCTTCTCCTCTTCTTTCTCCTCTACCTCCTCCTCCTCATTTACCTTCTCTTCCTCCACCTCTACCTTCTCTTCCTCCTCCTCTTCTTTCTCATCTACCTCCTCTACCATCTCCTCTTCTTCTCCCCTACTCCACCTCCACCATCTCTTCTTTCTTCACCTCTACCATCTCCTCTTCTTTCTCCTCTACCTCCTCATTTACCTTCTCTACCTTCTCTTCCTCCTTCTCCTCTTCTTTCTCATCTACCTCCTCCTCATTTACCTTCTCTTCCTCCACCTCTACCTCCTCCTCCTCCTCTTCCCCCCCCCCAGGAAGCTCCTGGACCCCGGCCTGGCCTCCTCCTCCCGCCAGAGCATGTTCCTCAACCTGCTCTACAAGTCCCTGAAGGCCGACGTCGTGCTGCGGCGCGTCAAAGCCTTCATGAAGCGGCTGCTGCAGGTGAGCGGCGAGCAGAGCGCCGGCTTCACCTGCGGGGCGCTGTTCCTGGTGTCAGAGGTCATGAAGGTCAAGCCGGGCCTCCGGCTGCTGCTGCTGCAGGACCGGGTGAGCGCGCGTCGATCAGTAATCAATAACTCCGTTCTCTCATTGGGTTTTTTATTTACACTGAGACGTCCAATGAGATGATTATATTTAAAAGGGTTTAAATAAAAGTGGGAGTGATTGTTTTTCCTCTCAGGAAGGAGAGGAAGAGGAGTTCAAAGACCTCGCTGAGGAAGATGACGATGAAGAGGAGCGCTTTGTGGACGCCGACAAACTGGAGGAAGGCGCGAGTGCAACGCCGGAGGCGGAGAAGCCCGAGGAGGCGAAGCCCGCTGCATCATGGGTACACCACCAGAACCTGGAGGGTGAGTGAGAGGCTGGAAAGAAGATTTAGAGGAACATTATAAAAGTTTAAAGTTTGTATCTTCTGATTTCCTGAAGCTGATCTTTAATATTTAGATTAATATGGGTCTTTAAATTCATTATTGTCATTAATCCTTAATTGTAGTTTCTTAAGTTTTCTACGTTTTAAGGTAAACAGGTTTTTGTTGTTGTTGACTGGTTGTTGTCCTGTTTGTTTTCTCCAGGAGGGAAGGGCGCCAAGAGCTACGAGCCGCTGCACAGGAACCCGTTGTACTGCGGCGCCGACCACGCAACCTTATGGGAAATGCAGAGGGTGAGAAACAAACAAACAAACAACGATAAAGGGCTCTGCATTCATTCTGTTATTCAAATAGCTCGTAGAATTGTACATTCAGTATTTGTCTTCAGAAATAAAAAATAATAAAATGTATTATTTATTTAAATTGTTTTATATATTTTTATTTAAAATAAAGATTTTATATAGTTCTTTATTTTCTGTAAATTAAAAAAAAACAAAATGTCATGCATTCTGGGAAAACTCAAATATCCTATCTCTAAATATTAGAATATCATGAAAAGTATACTAGTAGGGTATTAATCAAATCACTTGAATTGTCTAATTAAAAACACCTGCAAGGGTTTCCTGAGCCTTGACAAACACTCAGCTGTTATAAATCTTTTTTTTTACTTGGTCTGAGGAAATATTAACATTTTATGAGATAGGATTTTAGAGTTTTATAATCAGCAATATTAAAAAGAATAAACAATATTTCAGTTGATTTGTAATGAATCCAGAATGCATGACATTTTGTTTTTAAAGAACTTTATCACAATATTCTAATTTTCTGAGACAGTCCTGTATATATATCAGGCATGAGAATCCCTCACCTTTCGGCGAAATTCGCCGTTTTGAAACCAAAATAGGTGACTGACGTGAATCGTGTAGATCCGAAGAGGTTTTGTTTTGGGGTAGGGGGGGTGGGGTCAATTGGCCGGCCGGCATTTATGAGATTGGAGTGGGACACGGAGAAAATGTGGAGTGGTGCTTTTCGCAATAGAACGTCTTTGATGGGCACGTGTCGCGTCTCGGCCAATCAGCGTCAAGATGTCTTCAGCGTTTGGTGGTTTAGGTTAGCTTGAATGTTAGCCCGCTATCTGCTGCTGTCACGCTGCACGGTGTAGCGATCCTAACAAAGTACCCGTACGTTAAGAGCGATGTGATTTAGCATATTTTTAGTATCGATACTTCATTAAAAGAGCGATCAGAGCGCACGCGCTGCTCCGTGTCGAGCTGTCTGCGCACACTACGCAGCGAGTGCCGTTAAGTGGCGGAATTTTCGGCTTTAAAAATTAAAAAAGATGCCAGAAGTGAAATGTTTAAGTTCAGTCTGTAAAGTTCTGTTTCTGTAACTCTCCAGCTGCTCATCCTGATGAACTCTGTATCATCTGGTCAGATACAGACTAACAGTCTCATAGTGATAATCAATGCTATGATGGCTCCATGTAGTTTCATTAATATCTTGTAGGCTAATACTAATAATACTGCCATTTGTTAAGTGTTGAAAAAGTTGGTAAAAAGTGAACCATACAGATATTTTATTTATTACTATTATAGATAAATATACCAGGATCGTATTTATGGTACTGTTTAATGGTATTGTATCAGTTTCATGATATTTATGGCAGGTATGGCATAGATTAGAACATACGTGTCAAACTCATGGCCCTCGGGCCAAATGTGGCCCGCCACGTCATTTTATGTGACGGCATTCTTGTGTCCTTAAGATTCACTTGTTGGTTCATAATTGACTGTAAAAGGGAATATTACTAAATAGTTGTGTTGTGCATACTGTGATATTCTGAACACTCAGGTTCAAACTGCAACATCTTTTCATTAAATACATTTGAGAAGTTAAAAATATCCCTCAATTTAGGTCTCAGCTTGTCATTCAGGGGTGATAGTGCGTCCCAAAGCCAGACCAGTGGAGAACTACTGCCCCAGACCAGTGGAGAACCACTGCCCAGACCAGTAGAGAACCACCTGTCTCAACTGTGAAAAAGCTTTTAACAAAGATAATGTAATAATGTTTGTTTGATCTTTGATAAAGTAATGTGGGTTAAAATAAATATAATTAAATTAAATAGATGTATTGTATAATATTAAATACATTTGCATATATAGTTATACATTTATATAAGTACACCTAAATAAACAAACAAATGCAAAGACAGTTATTTAACAATATGTTCTGGAGTAGTTAGAATTATACCGTGTTAGTGACAACCGGCCCTTTGAGGGCAGCCATGAGGCGGATGTGGCCCTCGGTGAAAATGAGTTTGACACCCCTGGATTAGAAGATCGTGACAACCAGGTAGAGGCAGAACAGACTCGAGGAACAGACTCAAGGAACAGACTCAAGGAACAGACTCGAGGCTCAGCAGAGCACAAGACTTGAAGACTTGTTCACGCCAAAAAAAAGAGGAAGTTGGCTCATGAATGACTATATTATATACAATATTACTATTATTATAGGGCCCACTGACTTGGTGTCAGAATGGAGGAACTATAGATTATCATACAACGTCCAACATCGATGTTTGTGGAAGTCACCAGCACCCCCCCCCCCCCCCCCGTGTGCCTATCCTTCTCACCTTTTTCACCCCTGACCCGTTTTCATGCCTGATATATATACTTTTTTTTATTTTACTTTTTTTAGATCCGTATTATTTTCTTCTAGATTTTATATTTTTCCCCAAAAATAATTTTTTTACGAGATAAAAAAAAATTTGCATTAGAATTCTCCTTTTTTACTGAATGGAGTTGAACGCATCATAATGCAACTCAATGCGACCTCCGTTAGCCGTTGAATGTTAGCTGTTAGCGCAGCTATAATAATAATCTGCTGCAAAGAACAAAATACAAATGCGTGGCTTTAAACCTCTTTTTAAATGTTTGTCGTGTTTCTAGTTCCGTCACTGAGATTAGTTTCTTGAGTTATTATTATTATTAATATTCACGCTCGTTCCCCTGAACGCGGCGTGTTTCCTGCAGCTCTCCGTGCACTTCCACCCGTCCGTGTCGCTGTTTGCCAAAACGCTGCTGGAGGTAAGCGGAGTGTCCTGCAGGTGAGACTTCTGACTCCGTGGTCTCGGGACTTCAATGACCTTCTGAGCGTGTCCACAGGGGGGCGCCGTGCAGTACTCCGGGGACCCGCTGCAGGACTTCACCCTCATGCGGTTCCTGGACCGGTTCGTCTTCAGGAACCCGAAGCAGCCAAAGGACAGACGTGAGGAACACGACTCACTTCCTGTTTCTTCTTTCACACGCATGACTCGCTGGAGGACGATTTAACGAAACTGTTAATCCTTCATTTAATGAATGCTGGAACATTTCATCTGTTCTCTGCAGCGCTGATGCCCAAACAGAGGTTCCCACTCAAAACGTTACCAGGTGAGTTTGTGTTCATATTTTTTATTACAAGAATTTCAATGAATTTTTCCCTCCTTTTTTTAAAGCATCATTTCTATTAACTTTTTCCTATTTTTTTACCATAATTTCTATTAACTTCTTTTTTGTGTGCATAATTTCTATTAACCTTTTCTTCTATTTTTAAATCATCATTTCAATTAACTTTCCTCTTTTTTTTGCATAATTTACTTTTTCGTCTTTTTTGAAAGCATACTTTCCATTAACTTTTCCATCTTTTTTTTAGTATTCTAATTCATTTTTAAATCTTTTTTTGAAAGCATAATTTAATTAAACTTCTCCTCTTTTAACCTCATTTAATTTGACGTGTTCCTCTTCGTCAGTGAACTGTGAGGAGTTTCTGTCTAAAGAGGAACACCAGATCCCCGTGGAGGAAGTCTTCTTCCATCGGTGAGTTTAAGCTTCAATAATAAGATGATTTACTTTCTCTCTCAAATCAAATCTGATCTTAACTCAAATATATTATCAGACGAAAATAAACCAAAATCCAGATTTAATGACGTTAGAAGCAACAAAAGGATTTATTCAGAAATGTCTTTTTCTTCGTCTCTTTAGTCCTAAAAGCCAGATTTGACCTTTCACACATGAAAGAGTGTGAACCGTTTCTCAGGGTCCAGTCAAAACTTCCTCTTGTGTCCTGAAGGTGGCGCTGCATCAACGCGTTTCACTGTGACTTTGTAAAGTACAGAAACTCTAGAGTTTAATTAATATTCCAGATTATTATTTTTTATTTTAGTTTCTTCAAGAAGCAGCAGCAGGTGAAGCAGCGGCGTCGTCATGGCGACGGAGACAACGAGAGTGTCCAGGACGTGGACGACGAAGAGTTTGAGTTGATGCTCGGTGAGTTGCAGAGGTCAAAGGTCACGGGACGGCAAAACATTTAATAATAACAACACGGAGAAATTAATATTTGTTTAAGGTTTTGAAGTCCAATCAAACACTATTTACTCAGATGAAAAACGGTTGTTTGGTTTTGGGTATAAAATATATCATACCTGCAAACTTGTCACCTTTCGGTGAAATTCACCGTTTTGAACTCAAAATAGGTCATCCACGTGAATCGTGGAGATCCGAAGAGTTTTTGTTTTTTGGGGGGGGGGTCACCTGGCCTGCTGCCGTTGAGATTGCAGTGAGACGCGGAGAAAAGTGTGAAGTGGTGCTCTTCTTCGCAATAAAACATCTTTGATGGGCGTGTCGCGTCTCGGCCAATCAGCGTTCAGATGTCCACAGCGTTTGGGGGTTCAGGTTAGCTTGAATGTTAGTCCGCTACATCTACTGCTGTCACGCTGCACGGTGTAGCGATGCTAACAAAGTACCCGTACGTTAAACACGATGTGATTTAGCATATTTTTAGTATCGATACTTCATTAAGAGAGCGATCAGAGCGCACGCGCTGCTCCGTGTCGAGCTGTCTGCGCACACAGCGAGAGAAGAGGCGGAGCTTAGAGACCGACTTCGGCTTAAAAAATACAAAGATGGCTGAAGTGAAATGTTTCAGTCTGTAAAGTTGTGTAACTCTCCAGCTGCTCATCCTGATGAACTGTGGATCATCTGGTCAGAGACTAACGCCTCATAGTGTATAATCAATGCTATGATGGAACCATGTAGTTTCATTCATATCTGGCTGTATGAATACTCATATTACTGTCATTTGTTAAGTGTTGAAAAAGTTGGTAAAAAGTGAACCATACAGATGTTTTATTTATTACTATTATAGATAAATAGACCAGTCTCGTAATTATGGTACCATATTGTTTGTATGGTGTATTGAATTCTGGTATGGGGTATCATGATATTTATGGCAGGTATGTAATATGTATAGAAGTTATAATATGAGTATCGTGACAAACAGGTAGAGACAGAACAGATTCAGGGAAAAGTCCATGAGGACTGTTCAGGCAACAAAAAAGGAAGTTGGTTCATGAATGACTTTAACCATATTATATATAATGACAATGTATATTTGTTATTACTATCATTATAGGGCTGAGTCAGAGCGGAGAACCTTTTGGTCTTAAACTGTTTATTATCATTATTTAGATTTGTGGTCAGAACAATAAAATGACTGTAGTTGTGGTTCTAAAAGCTTTGAGGCTTTGTCACCTTTTTCACCCCTCATGAGTTTGCAGGTATGTATATAAATGTTGTGCTTTTACTTTGAAATCTTAGGAAGAAATTAGACACATTGTCCTTGCTGGTTGTAAACTCTTGAGATTATTTATATTCTTTGTTTTTAACATTACAAATGTTTAATTTGTATTTAATATTTAGGATATTTATTTATTTATTATTTATATTTAATATTTAGGATATTTATTTATTTTTTATTTAATGCTTAGGACATGTATTTATTTTTTATTTAATATTTAGTATTTATTTTTCCTTTTACTTAGTTCATTTATTGATATTCACCAAACGAAAAATAATTACTTTAGTTGTTATGTGTTTTTATTCTTTAAACTAGATCAATTCAGTTTGTT
This sequence comes from Pseudoliparis swirei, assembly GCF_029220125.1. Taxonomy (NCBI): domain Eukaryota; kingdom Metazoa; phylum Chordata; class Actinopteri; order Perciformes; family Liparidae; genus Pseudoliparis; species Pseudoliparis swirei. Next base: position 2,059,482 of record NC_079399.1, on the reverse strand, counting down.
GTCCAGCCAAAGTCATTAAATTAGTAAAAACATTATTTTGTTCAGAAATATTTTAATTTGTGTTTTTGTTACAAACCTCTGGTGTATAATTTACATTAATGTTTAACAGATTCCTGTGAGGGAGACTCGTACTTCACCGAGATGCCGGTCGATAATCTGGACTTTGCCGGGTGAGCCTCCTGATTATTGATTATTGATCGACTTCCTGTCTGCCGATCTCTCGTATTGATTGATTAGTTTCTCCGTGTGACAGAAACGTGAAGAGCAAGAAGAGGAAGAGGAGCGGCGAGGAGTCCGAGGAGTCTGACGTGGACGACCTGGACGACGAGGAGGTGTCCCTGGGCAGCATGGACGAGGAAGACTTCGGGGACGAGCTGGAGGAGGAAGGAGGCGCCTTCGTGGACCTCGGAGGAGACGACGATGAAGAAGGTGAAGAAGGCGAGGGGCGGGTCGATTTCCCTTTAACTTTATTTTTAATTTTTAAACTACTAAATCCAGTCACATTTTTAATTAATCTCATTTTCTTCCCGGAGACAAAAAGTTTGATTATTTTATAAAGTTTGGAGCCACATTTCTACAGTTTTAGTTCTCGTGGTTTTTAATTCTATAATTTACTTGCATGAAGGATTTTTAGTGATAAAACTGATTTAAAATTAACTTTATTTCCTTTATACAAACCTGTAAATAACAAATAAATTACTTTGAATATATCATGTTAACTTATCTTAAATCCTCTTTGTGAATCACTCGACCTATAATATTTATTTATTTTATCTGAACTATTTGATTTGCGTTGATATTTATTTGTTTGTTTTAAGCTGGTTGAGTTCAGTAGACACTTTTATTGTCATTGAATGTTTGTTTCTTTTTCTCAGTTCCGGAGCTCGACGACGACTTCAGTGGTGAGTTTATGAACTACAGGTGGAAGTACTTTATCGAGAGGTTGAAGATCAGCACTAAAATATTAAGGACCATACAAAACTCCATATTTCTTCGACTCCATTTCAGAAATCCTTTGTTCTTTTCACTACTTATTGATACTCTGCTCATAAAGTACGACGTGTTAAGATAAAACTTTAAGTAAATGTGCTCGGCCGTGTTTAAAGTATTTAAAATTCATTTATCTGCCAGAGTAGAATAATCTTTTAAAAACATTATTTATTTAATTTCCCTGTGATTCTCGTGTTCCAGACGAGGCGGTCCCAGACGTCGCTCCTCGAGCCAAGAAGGGGAAGAGGAAATCCTCCGAGGAGCTCGGAGCGTCGGGTTGGTTTATTGTTTTATTAAAGTTTGTTTCGACGCGTCGACGTTCAGAGACTCACCACATTTACTGATTTGTAGATTCTAAACCGGGGAAGAAGAACAAGAGGAAAGATTCCGCCATGTTTGCTTCTGCTGAAGAGGTGAGACCTTCTGGACCTTCAAGTGTTCCGAAAATATCTAATAGGAGCTTCTGCGTTCAACATTTTTACTAATTTATTATTTTACATACTATCCCCCAGACTATTTTCTCAACAAACAAAAAAATTACAAACCATAATTTATTTTTTAACGTCCTTTATTTCTTTCAGTTCGGCTCTCTGCTGGACGAGAACGCCGGCTCCAAGTTCGACAACATCGGCCTCAACGCGATGGCCAACACCGACAAAGCCGGTAGGTTGTGTGTGTGTGTGAGATATGCAACATAACAGAAGTTCATATTAATCTTCACGGTTTGATCATGAAGGACTTTATTCAGTTTGCTGGATACCAGCTGTGTTTAAAGACTCCGCCCCCTCAGTCAGCTCCATAACCAGAGTCTCTGTCCTCAGGCCTGAAGCAGCTCAAGTGGGAGGCGCGGCGAGACGACTGGATGCAGGACCGCGACGCCAAGACGATGCGCCGCAAGAAGACGGCGTTCAACAAGAAGAAGATGTTCGGCAACAGGAAGAGGAAGTAGACGTTCCTTTCTTCATTCCCGTTCGCCCGCCCAAGCCTCGCGGTCCCTCTCTCGGACGCCGTAGAGCCCCGCCCACTCGTTGGACTGGTAGTAAACTGGGAACGCACAAGAAGAAAACTGGTTCAGCGAAACCAAAGACTTTGATACCCGATGTTGTGAGAGACTTTAGATTAACATTTTATGATGTCGTCTTTTCTCCGTTTGCCCTTATGGTGTATTTATCAGAAGTCGTCATTAAATATTTACAAAAATCCTGGAAAAATTAATGTCATTGATTAAATAAAGTATTTTTAATTAAGTTTGTCAAATGTCATGATATAGTAAAGTGTCTAATATGATGGTAGTATTTTCCAGAAATAGCCTCAGAACTACATCCAAGATAAATAATAAATATATTCTCACCTTCTAGAACTGAGGGGCAGCGCCTGTTCACGGCGCTCCTGAAGTCTGGGGGTGGAAGTACATTATTTTATTGTTTTAGAAGATATTTAAGTCACTCCGGTGCCGGTAACTTAATATCCGATACCTTGACTGTTGTTCATCTTGTGGAACAGGCCGTACGCCCCGAAGAGGCCCAGCAGCTCCACAGCGACCACGCCCTTCATCAGCTTCATGGCCAGAGGCGCCAGTGGTTTGGGAGACATCTGAAACACCAAAGTCCTGTTTCTGGAGCTTCATTTAACATTCATTTCCCAAGATTATAATTAGCACAACGGTCTTCATATACAACTATTATATGTAGGAATGTACACTCATTGAGCTATATTAAAATAACTAGAATGGGCACTCGGTAGAGCGCATACCTTCACATATCACAAGATTGGGCATTGAATTATGAACACTTTGGCATTAGTTGCATGCCAATTGGATAAAAATTGGTAAAAATAAGATTTTGACCTTTCCATGACCTTGACCTTTCACCCGATCGATCCCAAAATATAATCAAATGGTCCCCAGATAAAAACCAATCATCCCACCAGATTTCATGCGATTCGGTTTATTACTTTTTGAGTTATGCGAATAACACTCATACAAATAAATACACGGCGATCAAAACATTATAATATAACGTAATAATTTACGTTGTGTAGATTAATGTACGTAATGCGGAACTATAGTTCACCAGCGCGAGTTTCTGCCCGGACGCTTTCTGAGGTTACTCTACATGGTGTCATTTCACATCACCAGAGATGCGTTTCAGTTCTACAGCCTTTGTGACCCGATGCATTGTGACAACGTGTCATACAGAAGTGTTTAAAATGTATTATAATAAATAATATTACAATAAACGGTGACTTGATAAACCTGAATGGTCTCTTTAACTTCATGTTTACGTCTTCTTACTCTTACGTTTACTCACCTTCGGATTCTCGTTAGAGGAAAAGGGAAGTAATTTGTCTTTACGAGTAAAATAACGCAGTGAAAGTTGTTAAAATAACGATAAACGTTCGCAAACGTCCTTGTAAAAACGAAATCGCTGTTACTTCCGGAGTACGGAAACTCGGTTGGGACAAACAAAACCAAATGCGAATTTACCACTTTCAAAGTGGTGATTTTAAACGTTTGATATAACCTAAACTCTGACGTGAACAATTATATGCAGAACGAAAAATTGTACTTCTACTTATTTTGCAGATAATAAACTAAAGCTATTAATACACAACTTTTACTTGCAAAAGCGCAATTTTATAGCGCAGTATAAATACTGTTAGCTACTTGAGTCATTAAATATATCCATAATCATATTTCGACGACAGCTTTATTCAATGCCTATTAAATATTTCGTCTCATTCTCTGACAAAAGAGGAAGCCATAAAAAAGATATGCATGTTTATAATTGGTTTGTTAAAGCAATTAAATTGTGATTTCATCCAGCTGTAAGTTGCAAAAACTCACCAGTAGATGTCAGTGAATCCTTATTGAGTGTTCAGACGAGAAGAAAGTTCACTTTTTACCTGCAGAAAGAAAAGAAAGGAAACACACTGACCTGAGGAAAGTCAGCATGTGAAAGAGAAGCTGTGATCAGTTGGAGGAATGATCATCTTCATCACATCCTAAAAACCATTATGTAACAATTGTACCTTAAAATAACAGCTTGAAAAAAATGGTGCCGCTACAATGACTTTTAATATGGCGATGTGCGGCTCCGCCATCGGGGGTCTGTGGGAAATAACTCCGCTATGTAGGATTCTGGAGCCGCCCGATCCGGGGCGGATGGACTAAGACCTGCTTTCTGGCAGTGATTACGCAATGTCATAAAGTGCCACTCCACGCTCGCAGCTCCAGTATAAGGGGAGCTTTTTTATGTAGCTTTTTGGTGTTGTCAACAATATTGTATTCGATCACACGTACTCCACATTCAAACATTTAGAAAACAACGTATATAGGCTGAAAACGCCATCGGTATTTCATCTAAACTAAATGTTGTCATTCTTTTGGTTATGTTGTTTCATTCTTAGCAACTCAATCAAGGGGAAAAGGTACAATAAGCTAAAAAAAAAAAAGGGAATGGGCGGATCTGCGAATTCTGGTGTTAACTCTCTGCTCAAATGGTCGTAAAAGAAAAACACACAGTCGATATGCGGAAACCCAAATGTTATTATATTAAATCAAATTCAATGCATCTGCAAGCCACCAAAATGAACACAACCACTACAAACAATCAAACCCACTCAAAACGAAGTATAATCCCCGGATCCCGACAGTCCCAAAGTCTTTGCAGTCCCTCAAAACAAAAGTAAATGACTGCACACGCACCCCCCCCCCCCACCCCTCCCTCCAAAAGCCGGCAAACAGCTGACCGACCAGGCGGAAACGTGGCGAAGCGCCGCGTTCAATCCCCGCGCTCCTTCACCCTCGTCCGGTAGGTGCTGGGCCAGTTCAGTGTTCCTGCGCATTGTTTGTATTAGTGATCCCGCCTGTTGGTATGAATCCAAAATAGAAACAGTCGCCGGATTGTTGCCGTTCTGAGTCCGCTCACCAGGCCGCCTGTCAGCGCACTCCAAACAAACAAAAACTTGCGTCACCTCCCCCTCGTCACCTTTTATAACCCGTGACACGTACAAATAATAACAATAATAATTATTATTATAATACAGGACAACACATGATCCCAACTCAATACAAGTGTATGCGAGGCTGCATCTATCGTAACTGGGTATTTACGACACTGAAGTAAACGTTAAATACCTCAAAAACTGAAGGGGGCGCTAAAGGAGAAAAACTACATAATGGGGCTTTAAGAAGCCAAATCCAATTTATATAAGACGCTATAAGGATATTATAGAATATGATGCATTGCTTTTGATAAGGAGTTATAATACCTTTTACACATTAATGCAGGATAAATGCTAATCTAGAAACATCAGATATAATATAATAACTATATTTGACTGCATACTTTCATACTTCAGTGAGGTTTGAATGCAGCTTGTGGAGTATTGTCAGTGTGTTGTACTGCAGTAAAGGATCTGAATACTTCTCATCATACAAAATACAGTTTTCGGTGAAATGCACGATTAACTAAATGAATTAACGTTATAATAAAATGCAAATTAATGAGCAGACTTTGATGTTTATTGTGTTTCCTGAGAGAAAACCTCCAATAGTTTCCTTCATTGATTGAATGATTAAAAACTCCAGTACCCATAAGCCTCAGCAGCAGGCAACGTCAACACACGGATTAGTGCATCTTTTATTCAGCGGGAATAAAACATTTAAATAATAAATATTAAAGAGATTTTGTTGCTTTTCTTGGACTTAAATTGTAATATTTAGTTTCAGACCGAAATGACTTGAAGTGAGATTATTATAAGAGGCTTAAACGTTTATTTATTGGAGAGCAGTTTGCTGGCTGTGGTGCAATGTAACTTAAATAAAATATAAATATATTTAAGTAGCATTTTAATGCAACACATTATATGTGCACTTTAATTTAAGTGAATGAATCCTTCCTCCTCCTCCTCCTCCTCACAGTTATTTGTGAGTTTACATGAGGAGAATAAGTTGAGGATGGATTCAAGTTGTTTTAGGGGAAGAAACAAAGAAACATTCCTGAAGTATCTTTTCAGTCCTTAACTCTTAATAATATAATAATAATAATAATAATAATATATCAACAATAAAATGAGCTTGAATAACTTGATTCTCCACAGAAATGTTTCAGTGAGCCGCTGAGCTATGGGGAAGTATTGGGGGTTGTTTGACGTCCAGGGAGGACAGGGTGTGTGGGTGTGTGTGGTTGAGGGTGTGTGTGTGTGTGTGTGTGTGTGTACAGAGCATGGTGGTCCGGCTCGTCTGGTTCCTTCTCCTCCGTCGTGTGTGCCGTTCATCCTGTTTCGTCCTTTCAGATTCATCACCAGGTAAATACAAAGTGACAGACCTCAAACATGGAGGAGGAGGAGGAGGGGGAAGTGCAAGAACCTGAGGAGGAGGAGGAGATGGAGAAGGATGAGGAGGAGGAGAAGGAGGAAGAACCTGAGGAGGAAGAGGAAGAACCTGAGGAGGAAGAACCTAGAAGAGGAGAGGATGAACTTGAGGAGGAAGAGGAAGAACTGGAAGGGGAGGAGAAGAAGAAGGAGAAAGAACCTGAGGAGGAGGAGGAGGAAGAAGCTGAGGAGGAGGATGACTGAATGATGGTTATTGGTGCATTAACGTTGCAGCTTTGTAAATGTAACACGGATTAATAAAGTTGTATCCTAATCTCTAATAACACATCATAATGTAGTTTATTATATGTTGTATAATCTGCAAAAGTAACTAATGCTTTCAAATAAATATAAAGTATAAGTATCAACAGTAAATACTCATTTAAAGTAAAAGTAGCCCTGTAACGGGATGACGTAACCTCTGTGACGTCACGCTGCACAGGTAATGACGTCATTCACCGGGGCGGGAAGTCTCGTTTCTCCGAAGATGAAATACTCAAATCGAAACATGTGCACGCGCTCGAGGAGGGACGCGGGCGCGCGCGGCAGCGGGGAAGGGAGCGTAGGCAGCTGATTGGACGGCGGCTCCGCGGCACGAGCGCAGGTGCCCGGAGCCCCTCATCACGCGCGCACAGCAGAGTCCCGGTCACACGGACACCGCGCCGCGCAGGTGAGAGCCAGACCCGGGGAGACAGCCAGGACGCACCGGAGCGGCACCGGAGGGGTTCGGTGCGCGTTTGTTTTGTTTGTTTGTTTGTTTGTTGTTGTTGTTGTTGTTGTTTTCTTCGCCTGAAGCCGGTTGGATGCGTTAAGTGCGGGGAGCGTGCACGATGCTCAGTGCAGTGAAGATGGAGGGACACGAGCACGCGGACTGGAGCGGCAGCGGCTACTACGGAGAGACCGAGGTCGGTGCACCGAGCCCCGGGGCCACCGGAGCGGAGAGCCGCTGATTATAGATGATTATGATTATGATTATTATTATTAACCGTAATCAGATAAACATCAACGATCTTTATATGAATTTATTTATCTAGATTTATGCAGTTAAAATATTCTCCATATATGTTTCAGCTATTTTGCAAGAAGAATAAAACTATTATAAAAATACTATTTTTATAAAAATGTTCCTATTATTTGTCAATATTAGTTTATCAACTTTTATTTTTGGAGTGGATCAAAATGAGATTCGAGGTCTTTTAAGTCAAAGTCCAGGATGGACAAACCTGTTATTTTATTCCTTTAAATGAAGATTAAATCTGATCTTATATTCATTATGTTCCTGCTTTAAAAATAAAAACATTATATATTTACACATATATATACACACACACATTTATATATATATGTATATATATGTATATATATATATTACCATTGCATGGCTTTATGTAGAATTCATCTTAAATTCCAAAAGAATAATGTTATTCTTGAGGTAATTCATCTCATTCAGAGCAGGTTGTATTTAAACATCAGTCAAATGAGACTTCAGTAATTTCACTTCTTTACATTTATAAAGGTTAAATTATTATAGATTATATGTATTAATGTAAAGTGACTGAACTGTAACGTGTTTTTAAATGGCGTTAAATATAAAAGTTGTATTTTATCATCATTATAGAGCAAAGCTGGAGAAAAGACAAAAAATAAGAAAATCTGAAATAATCAATGTTATTAACCTTTAACGTTATTTATACTACTACAATACTACTAATAATACTAATAATAACAACAATAAATCCATTCTGTTCAAGGTCGTATAGAAACTGAGGTTAAGTGTTTTTCTGGTTAACTGATTATTAATTAATCCTAAAACATTAAACACAAGTTTGAGCTTATTGAGAGTTAAAGAACAGCTCTGGAGTTCATAACAATTACACGTTTCCATATATATATAATGTAATATTATATTATTAGAGCATATTATATCTTATTTAGAGTTCAGCGAATGTCTTTGTCAAGAGAATAAATACTTAATTTAAATAAAAAGCAAGAAATATAAAGTGTTTTCTCTCTACTTCAGTTTTCTGTGATTAACTCCTCCGGTTAATGTTGGTTTAAGTTTATTATAATATAATAATATTATAATATACTTTAGAATGGAGCTGAAGAACACCAGCACTAAATATGTGGATTACGGATCAATGTTCAAAATTGAATGTGCGTTCAATTAAACAAATATGATGTTAGGTTGTTGTGATCAAATAACTCGATTAGTTAGTTAACAACAACAACAACCTAAAGTGACTGCAGCTTCTTTTGCTGCTTTTCTTTATTTAACATAATAAACTTTATAATGTGTGTTTGGTATAATGAGATTAAATGCTTCAGAGCCAACAATCCAATAATCAGATGAATCGATAACGATGATTATTGTGAGCAGAATATGAAATATTATGTAAAAAATGGCTTGTTTTTCAAACTTTTTAGTAATTAAAAAAATACAATTAAGTCTATTTAATAAATTGAATACATTAACATCGTGCCGTAACCGTTTCTCTGTTTCAGTGCTACACCGGGAACATGAACTCCGGTCTGTCCATGAACTCGATGAGCGGCTACATGAGCGCGCCCGGCATGACCAGCACCGGCCACATGAACGCGCATTACGTGAACCCGGTGGGGGTCAACCACCACCTTGCGATGCCCGTCGGGGTGTCGCAGGGCCCCGGGGGGGCGATGGCGCAGGCCGGGGTCGGGATGGGGAGCATGAGCTCCATGAGCTCCATGAGCCCGCCGCCGCCCTACGGCAGCGTGCCGGTGATGAGCCCGGTGTACGGCGAGGCCTGCGGCGGCATCCGGTCCCGGGAGCCCAAGCCGTACCGGCGCAGCTACACGCACGCCAAGCCGCCGTACTCGTACATCTCGCTGATCACCATGGCGATCCAGCAGACCGGCAGCAAGATGCTAACCCTCAACGAGCTGTACCAGTGGATCACCGACCTGTTCCCGTTCTACCGGCAGAACCAGCAGCGCTGGCAGAACTCCATCCGGCACTCGCTGTCCTTCAACGACTGCTTCATCAAGGTGCCGCGGCTACCGGACAAACCGGGGAAGGGCTCCTTCTGGGCGCTGCACCCGGACTCCGGGAACATGTTCGAGAACGGCTGCTACCTGCGGCGGCAGAAGCGCTTCAAGACCGGGAGGGGCGACAAGGAGGCGGCGGGGGCGGCGGCGGGGAAGGCGGGCTCGGAGGGCGGCTCGGTGGGCTCCGGTACCGGCGGTGGCGGCGGCGGCGGCAGCAGCGGCGGCAGCACCCGCTCAGACTCCCCGCGCTCCTCCGCCTCCGACTCTTCGTCCTCGGACGCGAAAGGCACCGGAGCGGAGCGCAGCGCGCACCGTGGAGAACTGCCGCCCCCCAGCCCGGTGCGCGTGCCCTCCCCGCACCTGTTCTCCCCCCCGCACCACCATCACCCCCATCACCATCACCATCACCACCACCACCACCCGCTGCACGAGGCCGCGCACCTGAAGCCGGACCACTACCACCCGCACTACGCCTTCAACCACCCGTTCTCCATCAACAACCTCATGTCGGAGCCGCAGCCGCACAGACTGGAGCCGGTACCGGTCCCGGTCCCGGGGCAGTACGGGGGCGGCGGCGGCTACGGCTACCCGGTGTCCGGGGCCCTGGTGGCGGCCAAAGGCGGCCTGGAGCACGCGCACGCGCACACCACCGACTCCAGCTACTACCGCGGCGCGTACACGAGGCCGCTCGTGAACTCTTGAGGACGGAAGCAGCGTGGATTGTACATTTGTGAAAAAAGGCCCTAAATCTGCAGGACGTGTGTGTTTGTGCAACAGATAAAAACTAAAAAAAATAACTCAAAAAACTTTATATGAAAACAGTGTTTTTATGTTTAATCTGCAGAAACGTTTGTAGTTTATCGTTTTAAATAAGATAAAAAGCTCGATGTTAACATGAGATCCACTTTACATGCTTTAACCATCAGCTGCAGGGTCACACACACACACACACACACACACACACACACACACACACACACACACACACACACACACACACACACACACACACACACACACACACACACACACACACACACACACACACACACACACACACACACACACACACACACACACAGCAGGTCAACGTGGAGCCTGATAGCGTCTCCTCTTCACAGACAAAGGAAACCCTCTGGACTCTTTTTTTAATGTGTAATTCTCTTCTGTATATTCAGAGTTTTAGGATTTCTTATCAAACATAAAAAAGGAAATGACGGCCACGTTAAATAAGAATAATAAAGACTACAAAAGTACAACTTTAGTCTGTCTTGATATTTATACTCAGACCAACCAAAAGAAAAACAGAAACTACGAATCAGAGATATTTATCTTGAATTGTCCAAACCTTCTTAATAAAACGGTCTAAATCTGCAGATCATCATCTCGATTCATCGTTTAATCTTTGAGATGGAAGAAGTATCTTAAATATACAACAATCCTCAAAAATACTCCATTACAACAAGTCCTGCATTATAAAGTATCAACGAAATATACTTAAAGTATCAAGAGTACTAATTTAGCAGAAAGTTTTGACAACATGAAAACATGAGATACTATATTATTTATTGTGTGGTATTTTAATGTTGGACCTGGAGAAAGTTTTACTGGTATTTGTGTGTTATTGGGCACAAATGTACTGCATTATATAAAATCATATTAAAATACAAACTAAAAGGTATTTAGTGAAGTTAAACGTGACACATTTATGAAATGTAGTCGAGTAAAATAAAGAATAAAAATAGAAATACTGCAGTGCAGTATTTAAATATACAGTCACATTCCACACTGACTCTTACTGCTCGTCCCAAATCACATTTAAAAAGTTTATAGTTTCTAAATCAAGAGGAGTGAAAGAGTTTAAATCGATCGATTGATTAGAAAACTAAAATAACTCCAGATTACACAGAGGAATAATTATTAGAATAATTATTGATCTAATAATTATTCCGCCGCGTCTTCGACTCCTCGTGAACCAAATGATAAATAATCCATGAAGAGAATAATCTGCAGGCGGCTTTCTGCTGAAACTCAGCCGTCCAACAGATTGACATGAAGAGTATTCAGACGTTCATGTTCCCCAGAGGATGAACCGTAATAACTCTGGTGCTCCCCGATTTCTCCTATAGCGCCACCAGCTGGTCAAACATGTTACTAATCATGTGAAAATATCTCAATATTTACATAATTGATGTGCACAACATTTTTCACAGATGTTCATGTTCCCCATGAGATGAACCCCACTGACTCTGGTGATCCTCTGACTTCTCCTATAGCGCCACCAGCTGGTCAAACCTTTCCCTCATACTTAAATATCTTAACATTTACATAATGATGTGCACAACATTTTGCAGCGATGTTCATGTTCCCCAGAGGATGAACCCCACTGACTCTGAGGACCTCTGACTTCTCCTGTAGCGCCACCAGCTGGTCAAACCGTCCCTCGTATGTAAAAGTGTCTCGACATGTTCTTGATGACTGGCACACCGTTGTGCACAGACGTTCCCGTTCCCCAGAGGATGAACCCTAAAGCCTGACAAGTAAACCCGGCTTTGCTGCGTGATTAGAGCGGGAGCTCGCGGAACAAGCACTTTATACTTTGAAAATATGTTTGATAATTCAGCGAAAGAGAGAATAAATAATATATATTCTCATATTTATATGTTCATGCCATGTGCGGATGTTGACGTACGAGTCAATAACCGAATAAGAAATATCGATACTGGAACTGGATTATTTCTGATTAGTGGGTTTTTTTAAAAGCTTTTTTTCTTTTTAAAGTAATTTTCCTTCAACATGAAAATAGAGAAGAAATAAATTTCTTAATGAGATGTTTTGATTTGATTTTTAAAACTTGGACAAAGAGAAACTGACGGTATAAAAGTAAACTTCTGTCTGGAGTTTCCTCCTTTTGAGAGTCTATATTAATCATTATGATAATATTACGATAGTTTTTAATGTACGTCTGTCACATGACTTCACCATTGATGTAACAAGAGATAAATAGAGACCACGATAAGAGACGTAAAACAATAGAAACCAGAACAATGAAAGACAACAATGACTTTACGCCGTCTGTAAACACCACAACAACACGGCAGAGTCGGTGAGCCTCGGTACTTTAGGGGGGGCTCTTTTTAACGGGGGGGGGGGGGGGGCAGGTCTCTTTCTAACCAGCATTGAGGTCTGGAAGCTTCCAGAGGATCCAACGGTTTATATGATGAGGAGAAAGAAGTCAACGCTGGAGGAAGTGAGGAAGTACTACGAACTCTACTACAGTAGAAGTACTATGATCCTTACTACAGTAGAAGTACTACGAACTCTACTACAGTAGAAGTACTATGATCCTTACTTCAGTAGAAGTACTACGATCCTTACTACAGTAGAAGTACTATGATCCTTACTACAGTAGAAGTACTATGATCCTTACTACAGTAGAAGTACTACGATCCTTACTAGAGTAGAAGTACTACGATCCTTACTACAGTGGAAGTACTATGATCCTTACTACAGTAGAAGTACTATGATCCTTACTACAGAAGTACTATGACCCTTACTACAGTAGAAGTACTATGACCCTTACTACAGTAGAAGTACTATGATCCTTACTACAGTAGAAGTACTATGATCCTTACTACAGTAGAAGTACTATGATCCTTACTACAGTAGAAGTACTATGATCCTTACTACAGTAGAAGTACTACGATCCTTACTACAGAAGTACTATGATCCTTACTACAGTAGAAGTACTATGATCCTTACTTCAGTAGAAGTACTATGATCCTTACTACAGTAGAAGTACTATGATCTTTACCACAGTAGAAGTACTATGATCCTTACTTCAGTAGAAGTACTTGACTTCCGGCGCTGCACGCGTGGCTGCCTTTCACAGTAGCTCCTGCTCACAACTTAGTTTTAGTATATTATGTGTTTTTTCCTCGTTATTTCTTGTCACTTTTTTTTCCCCTGCTACTAGTTACAGTTTAACGGTGCAGTATGGCAGCTGGACACGTCGAGCTTGTCGTGGTCTATCTGCTGTTAATCGCTATTTTCACCTCCGTGTTTGGGGACCCAGCACGCAACCACGGTCCAGTTATTTACACGAGGGACCAGCTGTTGGCATTCCGGGACTCGGCGGTGCTACTACCCGAGGAAAGACCCTATGTTCCCCGTGAGCTGAGGAGGAAGAAACGGGGAAGCCGTGCGGGGGCGGAACGTCGCGCCAGGAAAAGACGCTACAAACCCGTTCTACCCTCCATCATCATGGGAAACGTGAGGTCTCTCCCTAACAAGATGGACGAGCTAGCGGCGCTGACTCGCCATCAGAGGGAATACCGGGAGTGTAGCCTCGTGGTGTTCACGGAGACGTGGCTAACAGAGCTAACTCCGGACACGCACGCTGCACTCGACGGGTTCCACATCATACGGGCGGACAGGACAACGGAGAGCGGTAAGAGGAAGGGAGGAGGACTGGCAGTGTTTGTGAATGATAGATGGTGTAACTCTGGGCACATCACTGTTAAAGAGCAGACCTGCACACCGGACATTGAGCTGCTAGCTGTTAGCATGAGGCCACACTATCTGCCAAGGGAATTCTCGCACGTTATCATGGTGGCTGCGTATGTCCCCCCCTCTGCTGACGCTGAAGCGGCCTGTGACGTCATCCACTCGGCGACCAGCAGGCTGCTGACACAGCACCCCAATGCTCTCCTCCTTCTCTCTGGGGACTTTAATCATGCCCCTCCGTCCTCCACTCTGCCCACATTCACCCAGTATGTCAAATGCCACACCAGAGACAATAAGACACTGGATCTTCTCTATGCCAACACCAAGGAGGCATACTCATCATCACCACTCCCTCCCCTGGGCCGATCTGATCACAACCTGGTGCACCTCCTGCCTGTGTACACCACTCGTGCACAGAAGCAGCCAGCTGTGACCCGCACAGTTAGACGATGGACCGATGGAGCCGAGGAGGCTCTGAAGGACTGTTTCGAAACAACTGTGTGGGAAGTATTCAGTGATGCCCATGGGGAAGACATCGACGGTCTCACCGACTGCATCACGGACTACATCAACTTCTGTGTGGAGAACACCGTACCCACCAGGACTGTACGGTGCTTCTCAAGCGGCAAACCCTGGATTTCCCCAGAGATAAAGGCCCTCCTCAAGGAGAAAAGAGGGCTTTAGATCTGGCAACAAAGAGGAGCTGAAGACTGTGCAGAGGGAGCTGAGGATGAAGATCAGGAGGGAAGGATGTCTACAGGACGAAGATAGAGGACCAGCTGCAGCAGAGGAACACCGTCGGTGTCTGGAAGGGCCTCAAAGCCATTTCTGGGTTCAAGGGCCCAACCAACAGCCTGAGGGGACCAAAAGTGGGTGAACGACTTGAACTTATTTTTAATAGATTTGACCGCCACCCACCACTCCCCAACCAGACCTCCCGGCTGCTGCAACCCCATCATCTGCACCCCTGTGGACCACTGCCCCCTCTCCGTCTCCCTCACCTTCTTCCAGCACACTCTGCTCCCTTCACACCCTCATACACAGCATTCCACAACCAGCAACCCACTCCAACACCTCACAGCAACCCACCCCCCAGAGTGTCCCTTACCCAGGTGAGAAGGGAACTGAGGAGGATCAAAGTGAGGAAGGCCACGGGTCCAGGCGGCATCAGCTCAAGGCTTCTCAAATCCTCGCAGACCAGCTGTGCGGGATAGCGAGCACATCTTCAACTTGAGCTTGAGGCTGGGAAAGTACCACAGCTATGGAAGGCGTCCTGCGTGGTACCGGTACCAAAGACCCCGCGGCCCAAGGACCTCAATAGCTACCGGCCGGTGGCATTGACAGCCCACCTCATGAAGACCCTGGAGAGGCTGGTCCTTGCCCATCTCCGCCCTCTGGTGAGTTCATCCCTGGACCCACTCCAGTTCGCCTACCAATCTGGCATCGGGGTGGATGACGCCGTCATCTTCCTGCTACAAAGATGCCTCTCTCACCTGGAAAAGGCTGGAAGCACTGTGAGAGTCATGTTCTACGACTTCTCCAGTGCCTTCAACACCATACAGCCTTTGCTTCTGAGGGACAAGCTGGAGCAGAGCGGAGTGGACCACCACCTGACCGCATGGATCCTGGACTACCTCACCAACCGTCCTCAGTATGTGCGGATACGGGGGTGCGAGTCAGATCGGGTGTCCTGCAGCACAGGAGCCCCACAAGGAACCGTTCTGGCTCCATTCCTCTTCTCCATCTACACATCGGACTTCAACCACAACTCTGCTAACTGCCACCTGCAAAGTTCTCCGATGACTCTGCAATCGTCGGCCTCATTTCCGCCGATGATGACAGGGAATACAGAGAGCTAAACCAGGACTTTTTAGGATGGTGCCAGCGGAACCGCCTCCAGATTAACTCCAGTAAAACCAAGGAGCTGGTGGTGGACTTCCGGGGTAAACGCCCTCCTCCGGTACCGGTGAGCATCCAGGGACTAGACATTGAGATCGTCAAATCTTATAAGTACCTGGGTGTTCACTTGAACAACAAACTGGACTGGTCCGACCACATACATGCACTTTATAAAAGGGACAGAGCAGACTCTTTCTGCTGAGGAGACTGAGGTCTTTCGGGGTGCAGGGTGCACTCCTGAAGACCTTCTTCGACTCTGTGGTGGCATCAGCCATCTTCTACGGAGTGGTCTTCTGGTGCAGCAGCATCACTGCAGCTGACAGGAGGAGAATGGACAAGCTGATAAAGAAGGCCAGCAGCGTGCTGGGGCGTCCTCTGGATACCGTGGAAGTGGTGGGGACAGGAGGATGATGACGAAGCTGTCGTCCATGATGAGCCACGCCTCCCACCCCATGCAGGACACTCTGGTAGCGCTGCACAGCTCCTTCGGTCACCGGCTGATTCATCCCCGGTGTCTGAGGGAGAGGTACCGCAAGTCCTTTCTTCCCGCTGCGGTTAGGCTACACAACCGGCTGAGCTCCCGGTAGGCCACTTCACAACCAAACTGAACTTGGTCACTCAGCAGTTTATCACTTTATCACTCTACCACTACCTGGTGCAACAACATGTGCAATATGCTGAAGTACTTTTTGTTTATATACTTTGTTTATATATATATATATACTTTTTATTCAGTCTGTACATATATTCTACTGTTTTTAATGCTTATTATATTCTACTGATGTTTTCTTTTTTAATGCTTATTATATTACTTGTTTCTATTTTATTATTCGTTTATCAGTGAGCTATACTACTGTGATCCTGTAATTTCCCCACTGAGGGACTAATAAAGGAATATCTTATCTTATCTTATCTTATCTTATAATCCTTACTACAGTAGAAGTACTATGATCCTTACTACAGGAGAAGTACTATGATCCTTACTACAGTAGAAGTACTATGATCTTTACCACAGTAGAAGTACTATGATCCTTACTTCAGTAGAAGTACTATGATCCTTACTACAGTAGAAGTACTACGATCTTTACCACAGTAGAAGTACTATGATCCTTACTTCAGTAGAAGTACTATTATCCTTACTACAGTAGAAGTACTACGATCTTTACCACAGTAGAAGTACTATGATCCTTACTTCAGTAGAAGTACTATTATCCTTACTACAGTAGAAGTACTACGATCTTTACCACAGTAGAAGTACTACAAACTTGACTCTAGTAGAAGTATCACAGTGGAGTACTTAGTCAGGTTTGATAAGACCAACCACAGAAGAGCTCAAAGTTCTTAGGGTTCATCCTCTGGGGACATGAATGTCTGTAGTGAATAACATGGCAATGCAACAAACAGCTTCGAACACATGTCCCTCGAAACTGTAAATATCAACCTCAGGGTGGCGCTAGAGGGAACATCAGAGGACCACCAACGTATCAAGGGTTCATCCTCTGGGAACATGAACGGACCTCACAGCAAATGGATACATATTGGATAGTTTTCATCGAACACACACTGAACTCAACAGAAACACTTTTGTTGCTTCAGTGCGGAACGGAAACAAGAAACATGTCCAGTACAACAGAAGTTTATCCAACGGGGAACATGAAAACTGTCGAGCCGAAGCTCTGTTTCCAGGAACAAAGGCGTGGCGGCGGCGGCGTGAGCGGGTGAGCGGTTCCTCGCTGAGCGACTCTGTTTGCTCACGAAAGCAATCAGCCCGTTATGAATAATAATGGCGTTTTTCTGAGGGAGCGCTGCATGCCGAGCGACTCGAGGTCAGAGCTTAGCCAGCGATGCCGTGTTTGGACAAGGAGCGTTTACCACACACACACACACACACACACACACACACACACACACACACACACACACACACACACACACACACACACACACACACACACACACACACACACACACACACACACACACACACACAGCCAGTGTTATGCCGACAGTTCCAAACCCTCCAAGAGACGCGTCTCCAACTCAGAGACACGGATCTGCATCTCGTGATGAATATCAAGATAAAGTTCTGATTTGTTATTTGTGTGTTTTTCCCCCAGAGTATGAATATTTTAAGAAGTGACGGATGCTTTTTAAATAGTGTAATTTCCCCGTTGGGTCACTACTTTGTGCACAGTTCATTGTCCCGTTGGATGAATGCCAACATGCTACATATTTGAATATTGAAAACTTTATTGATGTCAACTTGTTCTCAAGAAGCTTCACAACAGAGGAATGTTTCATTGAGCTCAACTTATATATCAACTATATATATATATATATACACACATGCATGTATACACGTACATATATACACACACACGTGTAAATACACACAAACGTATATATATATATATACACATACACGTGGATGTACACATATATATATATATTTATGTATATATATACACTACCGTTCAAAAGTTTGGGATCACCCAGACAATTTCGTGTCTTCCATGAAAAATCACACTTTTATTTATCAAATGAATATAAAATATAGTCAAGACATTGACAAGGTTAGAAATAATGATTAATATTTGAAATATTCATTTTGTTCTACAAACTTCAAGCTCAAAGGAAGGCCAGTTGTATAGCTTATATCACCAGCATAACTGTTTTCAGCTGTGCTAACATAATTGCACGGGTTTTCTAATCAGACATTAGTCTTCTAAGGCGATTAGCAAACACAATGTACCATTAGAACACTGGAGTGATAGTTGATGGAAATGGGCCTCTATACACCTCTGGAGATATGTCATTAGAAACCAGACGTTTCCACCTAGAATAGTCATTTACCACATTAACAATGTAGAGAGGGTATTTATGATTAATTTAATGTTATCTTTATTGAAAAAACAGTGCTTTTCTTTGAAAAATAAAGTCATTTCTAAGTGATCCCAAACTTTTGAACGGTAGTGTATATATATATGTAAAGATGTCTACACATATACACACGTATACACACACACATATATACGTGTGTATATGTGTGTGTGTGTATATATACACATGTATATATATACACACATATATATATATTTTTTTTATATGTGTGTAAATTATATATATATATATACTCACACACATATATATGTATATATATATACATATATACATGTGTAAATATATATATATACATACACACATATATATACACATATATATATACATACATGTATATATATGGGTACACCATCAAGAGCTGTAACTTTACTATCGTCTTCAGTGTGTGAGTCTGCCTCCGCCGCCTCCTCCTCCTCCTCCTCCTCCTCCTCCTCCCCTGCTGCTGTCAGAGCATGTGTACACTGAGTAAACCTCCATATGCCGATGGACCACCTTCCGCATATTTGCGCTCGGCTCCATGAGACTCTCCGTTTGTTCTTCATGCAGAGGAGAGAGAAATAAAAATAAAACCCGACAGACGGTGGAGAAACCCTTAAAACATCCGCCATGACATTTCTATTTGTTTCATTATAGTCCGTCTGAGGTGACGGGTCATGTGATCATCTCCCCACATACATGATGTATGTTAGGAAAGGACTTCTATACAACCGGAGGAGTAGAACAGGTTGCTTTTGACCAATACAGCATTTATTTTGACGACACTCTTCTGAGTAGAAGAATGATGAAGATGAGGTCGCCCCCTAGAGGTCGAAGATTATGTTTTCTTAAGGCGTTATTTCCTCGCGGTGATGAGCCCCTACGTCTGTTTTAAATAAGCCAGAAGCCAGAGCTACGCTGCAACCAAGATGGCGTCGCCCATCGCTTTGTGGACGTTTGAAGCAACGAGTTCCACGACTTGGCCGTCGCCATCTTGGTTTTTGCAACGAGTTAACAGGAAGTGACCATATCTGACACTGTCGACCTATGAATCCCCACTTAGCCCCGCCCCTAAAGCGCCCCCTGCTTTATGCTCCGACTCTAAATGGCCATAAAGTATAAATGATGACATCATGCTGTATAGAAGAAGACTTGAAACTAGAGACTGAGACATAAACTCATGTTTACAATGTTTACTGAGGGAATACATCAAGAGAAGTAGAGTCACTATATAGACTTCTATACAACCAGAGGAGCCCCCTGGTGGTCAGGAGAGAGAATGCAGTTTTAACACATGAAGCATAGACATCTATACAACCAGAGGAGTCGCCCCCTGGTGGTCAGGAGAGAGAATGCAGCTTTAACACATGAAGCGTAGACTTCTATACAACCAGAGGAGCCCCTTGGTGGTCAGGAGAGAGAATGCAGCTTTAACACATGAAGCGTATACTTCTATACAACCAGAGGAGTCGCCCCCTGGTGGTCAGGAGAGAGAATGCAGCTTTGATACATGAAGCATAGACTTCTATACAACCAGAGGAGTCGCCCCCTGGTGGTCAGGAGAGAGAATGCAGCTTTGATACATGAAGCATATACTTCTATACAACCAGAGGAGTCGCCCCCTGGTGGTCAGGAGAGAGAATGCAGCTTTGACACATGAAGCATAGACTTCTATACAACCAGAGTTGACTATCGTATTATACATACGTCTTAAAAAACCTTAATAATTGTAACGCTACGTCTGTTAATTACGTGTCCATCAAATGAAAGTTTGATATCAGCTTTGCCCTTCAAAGTCCTACATCAATCGCCCCCTAGTCTCCAGGAAGTGTGTTTTGTGTGCGTGTGTGTTTTGTGTGTGTGTGTGTGTGTGTTTTGTGTGTGTGTGTGTGTGTGTGTGTGTTGTCCCTGACTTCCAGCCACCTGTGTTTGCTCAGCAGCTTTCCCTCGGGCCGGGCAGAGTGAGCGGCAGCAGCCAGATAACACCGAGGCTGCGGATCGGCAGCAGGGTGTTTTTTCTTTTTGAATACAGTTAATCATCATCGCTGCTCTGCTTTGTTCCGCGGCTCAACGCCGCCGCCGAGGATCTGCATTGTGTTGTCGGCTTCACGAGTGACACGAGGCCACGAGTCAGGAACCAGCAGCCGCCATGACGGCGTGGTTTCATTTAGTCTGGGATTTGACTCCAAGTTATGGAAGCCCCTTCATGCCATGTGAGGCAGGCTTCTCATCATGTTTTTAATAGTTATATTTAGAGATACTTCATTATTTTAGGATACAAAGTCATATTTTGAGATATTAAGTCATTATTTAGAGATACAGAGTCATTATTTAGAGATATTAAGTCATTATTTAGAGATAATAACTAAGTCATTATTTTATGATATAAAGTCATTATTTAGAGATACAGAGTCATTATCTAGAGATACTAAGTCATTATTTAGAGATAGTCATTATGTAGAGATACTAAGTCATTATTTAGAGATACTAAGTCATTATTTAGAGATACCAAGTAATAATTTTGAGATATTAAGTCATTTAGAGATATTAAGTCATTATTTAGAGATATTAAGTCATTATTTTATGATACAGAGTCATTATTTAGAGATACAGAGTCATTATTTAGAGACACTAAGTCTATTTAGAGATAGTAAGTCATTATTTAGAGATACCAAGTCATTATTTGGAGATATTAAGTAATAATTTAGAGATATTAAGTCATTTAGAGATATTAAGTCATTATTTAGAGATAATAAGTCATTATTTTATGATACAGTCAATATTTAGAGATACAGAGTCATTATTTAGAGATAATAAGTCATTATTTAGAGATACTAAGTCATTATTTAGAGATAATAAGTCATTATTTAGAGATAATAAGTCATTATTTAG
This sequence comes from Pseudoliparis swirei, assembly GCF_029220125.1. Classification (NCBI taxonomy): domain Eukaryota; kingdom Metazoa; phylum Chordata; class Actinopteri; order Perciformes; family Liparidae; genus Pseudoliparis; species Pseudoliparis swirei. The sequence goes on along the minus strand of NC_079399.1, from coordinate 2,037,918 downwards.
AGATAGTCATTATTTAGAGATAGTCATTATTTAGAGACACTAAGTCATTATTTAGAGACACTACGTCATTATTTTATGATACAAAGTCATTATTTAGAGATAGTCATTATCTAGAGATACTAAGTCATTATTTAGAGATACTAAGTCATTATTTAGAGATAGTCATTATCTAGAGATACTAAGTCATTATTTAGAGATACTAAGTCATTATTTAGAGATATTAAGTCATTATTTAGAGATACCAAGTCATTATTTGGAGATATTAAGTAATAATTTTGAGATATTAAGTCATTTAGAGATATTAAGTCATTATTTAGAGATATTAAGTCATTATTTTATGATACAGAGTCATTATTTAGAGATACCAAGTCATTATTTGGAGATATTAAGTAATAATTTTGAGATATTAAGTCATTTAGAGATATTAAGTCATTATTTAGAGATATTAAGTCATTATTTTATGATACAGAGTCATTATTTAGAGATACAGAGTCATTATTTAGAGATACAGAGTCATTATTTAGAGACACTAAGTCTATTTAGAGATAGTAAGTCATTATTTAGAGATACCAAGTCATTATTTGGAGATATTAAGTAATAATTTAGATATATTAAGTCATTTAGAGATATTAAGTCATTATTTAGAGATAATAAGTCATTATTTAGAGATACTAAGTCATTATTTAGAGATAATAAGTCATTATTTAGAGATAATAAGTCATTATTTAGAGATAGTCATTATTTAGAGATACTAAGTCATTATTTAGAGACACTAAGTCATTATTTAGAGACACTACGTCATTATTTTATGATACAAAGTCATTATTTAGAGATAGTCATTATCTAGAGATACTAAGTCATTATTTAGAGATACTAAGTCATTATTTAGAGATAGTCATTATCTAGAGATACTAAGTCATTATTTAGAGATACTAAGTCATTATTTAGAGATATTAAGTCATTATTTAGAGATACCAAGTCATTATTTGGAGATATTAAGTAATAATTTAGAGATATTAAGTCATTATTTTATGATACAAAATCATTATTTAGAGATACAGAGTCATGATTTAGAGATATTAAGTAATTATTTAGAGATACAGAGTCATTATTTAGAGACACTAAGTCATTATTTAGAGATATTAAGTCATTATTTAGAGATATTAAGTCATTATTTAGAGATACAAAGTCATTATTTTATGATACAGTCATTATTTAGAGATACAGAGTCATTAATTAGAGATAATAAGTCATTATTTAGAGATACAGAGTCATTATTTAGAGACACTAAGTCATTATTTAGAGATACAGAGTCATTATTTAGAGATACAGAGTCATTATTTAGAGACACTAAGTCATTATTTAGAGATACAGAGTCATTATTTAGAGATAAGTCATTATTTAGAGATATTAAGTCATTATTTAGAGATACAGAGTCATTATTTAGAGACACTAAGTCATTATTTAGAGATACCAAGTCATTATTTAGAGATATTAAGTCATTATTTAGAGATACAAAGTCATTATTTGGAGATATTAAGTAATAATTTTGAGATATTAAGTAATTTTGAGATATTAAGTCATTATTTAGAGATAATAAGTCATTATTTTATGATACAAAGTCAATATTTAGAGATACAGAGTCATTATTTAGAGATACTAAGTCATTATTTAGAGATAATAAGTCATTATTTAGAGATAAAGAGTCATTATTTAGAGATACTAAGTCATTATTTAGATATACCAAATAATTATTTAGAGATAGTCATTATTTAGAGATACCAAGTAATTATTCAGAGATATTAAGTCATTATTTAGAGATACCAAGTAATTATTTAGAGATACCAAGTAATTATTTAGAGATATTAAGTCATTATTTAGAGATACCAAATAATTATTTAGAGATACAGAGTCGTTATTTAGATAGTCATTATTTTATGATATAAAATCATTATTTAGAGATACAAAGTAATTATTTAGAGATAGAAAGTAATTATTTAGAGATGCAAAATAATTATTTAGAGATACTAAGTCATTATTTAGATATACAGAGTCATTATTTAGAGATACAGAGTCATTATTTAGAGATATTAAGTCATTATTTAGAGATACCAAGTCATTATTTAGATTGTAAGTAATTTAGATTTTAAGTCATTATTTAGAGATACGAAGACTTCGTATCTCTAAATAATGACTTGATATCTCTAAATAATTACTCTGTATCTCTAAATAATTATTTAGAGATACTAAGACTATGAGTTTGACTTGTGTGTTGTTTAAAACTATACTTTCATATAACGGAGTAAACAAAGGACTGAAGACTCAGCAGCTCGAGATCATGAAGAGGATCCATCTCTCTCTCTTAGCCGTGTTTCTGTCTCCACCCGAGTGTCTCTTTAGCTGCTCGACGCTCCACCACCTCCACCTGCTGCTCTCCAGCTGCGTCCGCCTGCTGGCCAGGTCGTGAACAGCGGCTTGAAACGAGGTTCACAAAATCAAAAAACAGGAAAGTGTGGAGCTCTAAAACCAAAACGAAGAGCTGAGAGACGCCGACGTGCTCGAGCAGAGGGCGAGCAGCAGTATGTGGCCACGCCTCCTCCTTCCGTTATCGATATGAACTTATTGACTATTCAGCTCTAAAGCTCAACGTGAGATACGAGATGCTGCAGCTCAGACGATCAGACTTTGGCTCCTTTGTGAACGTGTGAACGTGTGAACGAGGACATCTCGTTGCCGCCTCACCTCTCCCCCTTAAATCAGACGGACTTGTGCAACTTTAGAGATCTTCATCTCTTGATCTCGTCCTCATGCGAGTCCTGGTCTCACGGCGGTGGGCCGCCTTTGAAACCGCAGATACTTTATAAAAAAAGAAGAAAAAATAAAATCAGATCCATCTTAGATAAACAGCAGTTTTCCATTCATGGAGATGTACAATGACGCTTTCTTAAGGTGAAAAGAGCTTAAGCGTCAATCTGGGAGCCTTTCAGACCTCCGGCCACCCACAGAGCTCCGGCCTCTGGTTGCTTTTTGGGGGGTTTTGTCGTGGGGATAAAAAAATTTGGCGGGGCAACAGTCAACTACTGCTAAATGTCATCTTCACTCTGCCACGTTTGAAGTGGTGGGAAAACCCCCTTTTTGGGGGGGTTTCGGCGGCCATCTTGCCGCTGAACAATTAGCTCGACGGCGCCACGCGCCGGCCGGCTGAACTCGTACCGACGGAGGCCAAATGAAACAACAACAACAGAAAGTCAGACGCCAGGTCACCTGACGGTACAGTGTGCAGAGAAAAGGCCTCTAAATGGCGCCCAGTCATACGTCGTGTGTTGTCTCCGAGTTGGCGACGCAAAAAAAATAAAGAAAGGGGGGACGCCGGAGACGGCGCCTTGATTCATGGGAACGCCTCGGCTCGGCCTTTGTGGCTCCTCCACTGAGCAAATACTCCAAACTGTTCATTCCCCCGCCGGCCTTTCTCTCCTCCGGCACATTGTTTGTGCCCTCGCATTTCATTCAGCCGTGGAGGAGGAGGAGTGGGGGGGGGGGCGGAGATTGCTCTCAGAGCCACTGAGCAAACAGTGTGGAGAGAAAAAGGGAGCCTGCCATCTTTACTCTGTTCCCAGGAGAACTTGCCTTTTTTTCTTTTTTCTCTCCTTATTTGAGCTCCAAGCTGTCGAGCTGAGCCGAGAGTTTGATGTCAGGAAAGCTGAATTAATTGCTTTAAGCCAAAGGGGCGGGCCACCCATCACCAGAACGCTGCCCGCAATGCTTTATGGAGATTATTAAAAGCTTTCCCGCTACACAAGGTGGACAAATATGAGCCGGCGGGCGAAAGAGTCCGGAGGCTTTTTTATTTTGTACGATTCCGAGTCATTTTTTTCGTGGACGATGTCGTCGCTTTTTTGTTCGTCGATAGATTTTTAAGCCCGAAAAGATTCTTTTAGTTGCTTCTTTCCCTCCAGAGAGAGAGAGAGACAGGTGCGCAAGGAACTGAACGGAAAGCATTAGCATCACATGACGCAGACAGCGTCAGGCGGCCATCGAGTTCCATTGATTTTTAGCATGAAAATCAATATTTTCTGTGATTTCAAAAGAGTTGCGTCATCCAAATCCCCCCAAACGGTCAAATTTATATAAATGAGTATAAAGTAGTGCTGTGAAAAATAACGCGTAAACTCAGTAAATTCAATTACAGGTTTAACTAGTTGTTTTTTTTAACGCATTTAACGCATGCGCAGAATGAGCTTCCAATCCGTCTGTTGTTGGTCGTCGGGACGAAAAAAAAGTCACTTGCAGAATGAGCTTCCAATACACCACTTCAATCTGAACTCTGTCCGCTCTCATGCAGACGGTCTGTTCATCGGTAATGATCCTTCCGCAGGTTCACCTCCGGAAACCTTGTTACGACTTCTACTTCCTGTAGATCAGGGTCTCAACACGTCGATCGCGACCTGCCAGTCGATCGCGGCGTAGTGTCGGTAGATCGCATGACATTAAAGAGATTGGCCCGCCCCCTGACATGTTCTCTAGAGCACGTCTTTGTTCTTTTATTAAACTAAACGTCTGTTGTTGATCGTATCTCCACAGCAGCATGTCATTTCTGTCTCTTCGCGTTGCGTTAACACTTATCGATCTCCGTCTCGCGCGCCACAGAGCTCCGTGCGCGCGCATCGGGACCGAGCAAAAGAAAAGTCACTTGTCAATCTGTCCACCTGTCCGGGCCGGTGAGGTTTCAGCTTTGCAGCGGTGTCCCCGCCGTCCCTTTCATCACGGCCCAGTTCATGAAGAAAACCCACAGTCAGTTTGCCTCAGCAGCTGCTAGAGGAAGACTAGAGGCCTTTAGATTGTATCATGGTGGAGTTAATGGTTGACAAACAAGAGAAACATGCTCTGTTTAACCCTCCTGTTACCTTTACATTTACTAACATATTTTACCCTCGGGGTCAATTTGACCCCAGCAATTAAAACCTCCAGAAAATTATTAGAATTAATATTGCTTCCCAAGTTTAAGTGTGAGGTACTTTATGTTTGTTTGTTGACTACCTAAATAGCCCTTTAAATAAATAAAAAAGTTGATATTTCTTATATGTTTGACACAGTGAAAAACAGCCTGGGGTCAAATTGACCCCAAAGAACACCGACATTAAACATTGAATGGGGTCAAATTGACCCGAAAGGTAACAGGAGGGTTAAACATTCTGTTTAGGATGAAGATGTATTAATGTTCCATATGGAAGAAAACTGCTAAATAACTGCTGAGTTGCAGCACCATTGTATAGAAGAATGTATAAATGTATATATCCGTCTTTTGTCATAAATCTCTATGTTCTCACAAAATATACCGAGAATATCGGTAATATGTGATTAATCATGATTAATCCACAAAAACCTGTGATTAACCCGATTAAAATTTTTAATAGTTTCACAGCCCTAGTATAAAGTCAAAAACATTTTTTTTTAAACATTAAAACTTTTGCCATTTGACTTGGACCTTTTATTTTGAAATTCAGCCGCAAAAAAAAGAAGGTGAAATCTCAAAACCCTTTAAAGAGATTTCCTGTTTCAGCTTTAATAGAAACCTTAAAAAGGGGAAATACTGTAAAAAGAATGTTTACAAAAAAGTGGCATACTCAGGTGTTAATAGAACTGATCCTTCCCAGAATGCAACGCTAAACCGACTGAAAAAGGTGTACAAGGTGTACAAATGTCATCCGGAAGAGTCTTTTATTTAAGATACTGAATTTATTTTTCGAGGGAACGAAAAAAATGGTGGACGTCGTCTTTCTGTTCGTCAACAGATATTTAAGCCTGAAAGATTGTTTGAGTTGCTTCCCTCCAGAGAGAGAGAGAGCGAGAGCGAGAGAGAGAGAGAGACAGAGAGAGAGACAGAGAGAGAGAGACAGGTGTACGAGAAACATGGCGTTGATTTCCATTGATTTCCATTGATTTCTAGCATGAAAATCTCGATTTCTTGTCATTTAAAAAGAGTTGCGTCATCCAAATTCCCCAAAATATCAGCTTTGATATCAACCTTAAAGGGGAATTACTGCACCTTCACAGAAAGGTGGCGTGCGGGTGAATAAGAGGGACCCTACACTTCCCAGAATGCAACGCTGAACAGAGATCGACTGTGTTTCTGTGAACGATTCCTCCCTCAGGTGCATTCAAAGACCTCCTCCCCTCCAGATTAAAAAAAAACTGCTGCCTTGTGTATATCACACACACACATATACATATTTGTACACATATCTATGCATGTATATATATTTATATATAAACATATATATATATATAAACATATACATACACGGATATACATACACATACACGTACATATATTATATATATATTATGGGTTCATTGTTGACCAAACTTGTGTTGAATTAATCTTATAAATCACTTGATGTTCCGGTGTTACAACCAACAAGTCTGAAGATATAATATAATTAACTATAGATTCATGGAAGGTGAGCAGAATATCGGAGTCGGCGGCTCTCTAAATATTATTATTATTCTTAAGGAGCGTGTCGTCTCACAGAGAGCTGAATAAATAAAACGATTCCCTCAGAACCGACTCGTACACGACGCCATTCAGTAAAAACCGTAAATAAAAAGTGACCAGAAGCCCAAAACATCCAGAATAAACTCACCGCGTCTTCAGTTGAACCGCCAAGAAAATATAACTCACGATAACTAAAATGAGCAGAATATGATTCTGGCGTCTGGTGGTATTTTTTATATATTCCTCATAAAATATCATTATTATTCAAGACCAAATATCACAGTACGAAGAAACCACAGAGAAACCAAATAACGGCAGCACGGCCAGAGGGAAATCAGTTTGTAGAATATATATATAAAGAGTTAGTCAAAATAATGGTGTTAATTAAATATTAAAAGTCAACAAATGTCCACCTTCTTACAGCCGTGAAGATGTAAATATGAACAAATAATCAATAAAAATACAAATTAGCAGAATATGACTGAAGGAAAACTGACATAATTTAACTAAAATAAGACAATCCAGCTCAAAACTGAGATAATTCAGCAAAAAACTGACAATTTAACTAAAAACTGAGATAATTTAACTAAAATCTAACATCATTTAACTAAAAACTAACATTTCACTAAAAACTGAGATAATCCAGCTCATGTCCGCCGGTGAAACACGCTAAGAAATTTTGTTTTAATATATACATTTTCACCGGTGACACGTTTAGTTAAAGCCAAGATTACATTAAACATGACATTTCAACCCTGTGACATCACATCCTGTCAAATTGAGGAAAGAAAAGCCACAAAAAATATATATTTTTGTATTTTTATATAAACTGAAGGATGAACCCTAAAGATGTAAATAACACAGAACGTGTGTAAGTGTTGTGTTTTGCTGGTCTTGTGGGGACATAGACGTGTTCAGTCACAATGTGGGGACTCGTCCTCCTTCGGGGACAAAAATGGAAGTCCCTATAACGTGAATCAGAACATTTCCGGATGAGATAAGCTACGGTTTAGACTGTGTGTGTGTGTGTGTGTCAGCAGCAGATAAACAGACTGTTTGTTGTGGCTCAGTGAGCCGCCGCTCATCTGGAAATCCACATTTCTTCCTCTCTCACATTTTGTTTGTCTGCAGCAAACAGCAGGAAGGCTTCAGCGCTAACACAGCATGCTAACTAACACGGCATGCTAACTAACAGCCAGCTTTGTAACATAGCATCATAGCTAACACCGCATTCTAATCGACACATCATGCTAACTAATTAGCATCCTTAAGTAACACAGCAAGCTTATGGAAGGTTGTATAGTAGCCAACATAGCATGTTAACTAGTAGAGAAAGCTAACTAATAAAGCCAGCTAAATAGCACAACATGCTAGCAGATACTGATAGCTAACCAACAGAACAAGCTAACCAACAGAGCACGCTAACCAACAGAACAAGCTAACCAACAGAGCAAGCTAACCAACAGAACAAGCTAACCAACAGAACAAGCTAACCAACAGAACGAGCTAACCAACAGAACAAGCTAACCAACCGAACAAGCTAACCAACAGAACAAGCTAACCAACAGAACGAGCTAACCAACAGAACAAGCTAACCAACAGAGCAAGCTAACCAACAGAACAAGCTAACCAACAGAACAAGCTAACTAACGGTCTGCTAATGTAAAATGGAAGAAGAAATGACAAATGTAATCCTCTTTAAGTCTTTAAAAAGCTTGTTATTAATGCTGGTAGTGGGTTTTATTAAATGTTTTAAATCCAGGTAAACCATGTAATGTACTGATTTTATTAGTGCTGTATAAATACAGTTTTTATTATTGTGGTGGTTATTGTTTTCAACCTGATGTTCTTTTCTTGTTCTTCTACTCGTCTCCTTGATGCTGTAAATACGTCTCATATTCATGCACTTCATGAATAAAAGCAAACCATTATATTAACGATTCAATATTGGTTGTTTATTCCCGTCTTTCTTAAATTGTTCAAAACATTTTTATTGAGAGAGAAAGATGCTCAAATAACAATAATGTTTGAGTTCACATTGAATCAAAGAGATATCTGAACATCGTCAGTTATTGAAGAGCTTCATTCTTAAAGGAGCAACAGGCTGAAGTAAAGACGAGTGCCGCCACCTACTGGCCGGGACACAGTAACACAGTTTTACTGCACCGACAATATATAATATGTTTTCAAATAATCCTGTAATTTCACACCAATATAAAAGGAGACTGAAAAGTTAATTCGCATGTAGATTTCACAAAATAATTCAGATTTTTTATTATTTTTTTATGTAAGTCCTGTTTTTTCTTTTGAAACTTTTATTTAAAAAGATATTTTGCTGGAAAAAGTCAATAAGAGGAAAGAAGAAGAAAAGAGAGTTCAGTCTTTTTATGAATCTGTATATTACAGGATGCCTCTGAAAATTCAGAGTTATAATTTAGTTTCAATCTCTCGTGCACATTTATTATTTTTTCCATTCTGTTTTGCAGGAAAAATGTAATCCATGATTAGCAATAATAAAAAAATATAATAAATAATAGTTGTGGCAGGGAACATGTTTATATTTATAATACTAACACTTTTACTTACTTAATGGAGAACTTTTTCTAAACATGTTACAGAAATAAAGCATCTGGACTGTCCACAAGGGGGCTCCAACAGGTGATAGAATACCTGCATGACTCCTAAAGGAGATCTTAAAGCGATAATTATAATAGCACTAAGGAAAGGAGATAAGGACTCATTTAAAGGGAACAGATCACTCCCTTAGTCTCATTCTTGATTCAGCAGCACAACGCTGTCATCTACCTCTTCTTCCAAATGGGAATCTGGGAGTGAAATCCCTTTAAGTCGGAAAACCCCGAGAAGTGACGGCGGGGTGAGGCGGTCCTTACGACGACCAGCTGCCGCGTCTGACTTCCAAGATGGAGACTCGTTCCAAAGCCCGAGAGTCATCCGAGAGAGGAAAGCTTCTGCAAAGCTGCGCTCGCCACGCTGAGCCGCCGTGACCATATGTGCAAGACGAGAAATGAAAAGCTAAAAATAATGGAGGTCAACATCAGAAACCTCAAAACAACATTAGCGCTCACATTAACTTTGATTTAAAACACGTGGTTCACATCTGTGCTATTGCTACAACATGTTCATACAAGATGCTGGCGTGACCATGACACGTGTGCTGCCATTTGGCCAATAGAGGGTGCTGTAGCGCAGCATCATTTAACTATAACACAGGTGCCAAACACAAGGACCGCGGGGCAAATCCGGCCCGCCGCATCATTTTAAGTGGCCCCCTGACGGCTTGAAAGACATGTGATCCACTTTTCTTAAAAAAAATTTACACAAATTCCCGTGCTTTTATTTTGAAGGTTTCAAATTAAATGGATTTATGTTGTAATATAGACATTTTCTTTTGTACAATATTTCTACACTCAAATAAACAATAATCAAATGTAAAGAGAGTTATTTAACAACATGTTCGAGGAGTTTATAAAGTGTTTCCGGCCCTTTAAGAGGGCGGCCATGATGCTGATGTGGCCCACGGTGAACATGAGTTTGACGCCCCTGAACTATAAAAACAGTGAATCTCTTTGTGTGTTTGTTCTTTGCGTTTCTCGTGAACTTTTCATCCGATCCACTTCACACTTGGTGGGCGTGTCGCCGGCGAGCCGATGACGTGCCGTGTAGAAGTTGGTGCAAATTGGAAATGCTTCACGTTAATTATTAATAATCTTTGCGTAAACAAACAAACGGCGTTCCGCAAACCAATGTTTCTGTTGAAGAGGAGGGTCAGGGTTGGGGACAGGTTGAAGGTGCCACACTGATAGCTCATAGCTTTCTCCATTTTGGACTCTCCAGGTCTCGGTTCCCCAAAAGGAGGATCTTATTTTCTTTTTTTTATCCGAGTGAGCTGGCTGTTCGTGGAAATCTCATTCAAACTTCTAGAGAACAAACCGTATGGGAGCTGAATTCTAATATGAGGAAATAAAAAATGTATGATGTTGAGAAATGTTCCAATTCAAACTCATCATCAAGAATCTGTCGAATAATGTTGAGCCATTAACCGTAAAAAAACTGTTTAAAAAAAAATAAGCAAGAAATCGCCCCAAAAAAATGGCGTCAGGTTGTAATAACAGTCGTGAGCTCCTCGGGGGCGAGGGGCAGGAAGACGGACGAGTCGGTTCGGGCGCTTTGTGTTCGGAGCGTTTCACTCAGTCGCTGCATTTACCGGCTTTTTGAGTCAATACATTAAATGGATCCAGAGGGACCCCCCAACCCCCCCAACACCCCCCCCCCTCCCCCAGCCCCCCCAAGTCGCGCTCGGCGGCCAATGAAAACACAGCGTGGGCGGCGTCTCCGTGTGGGTCTGAGGAGATATTTGTGTTGCTGACTGTGCGGTCGGGTTCTGGTCGAGGACTAACCCAGAATTATTATTTTTTCCTCCAGCTGTCGTCTTCATCGCCTTCTTCATCCTCACTGAGGGTCTGCCATGGACCCCATTGGACCACTCAGAACCCCCTGAGTCTATAAATATAACAAATAGATCGTCTTATTTTATAAAAACACATCATGGATGTTAGGAGGTAAATAATTTTATTAAATGACAAATAATTTGAGATTAAAGCCACTATTTATCTAAATGTATAAATTACAGACTGGCGCCCCCCAGTGGTAGTTTGAGAACACACACACAGAACACTTTATACTCATGAGCGTTTCCTGAGATAATCGTTTAAGGTTCAGTTAAATAAAGAAAAGGCTGTGGATGGATCTGTTCATGTTTAAGGAGACGTGTCAACATAATACTTCGTTTATATCTCAGTGAATAAAAAGTTACTGCTCACTTCCTGTTTTCCTTCCTTCTGAAGTCCAGTTCGTTACATGAAGACTTTTCAAAATAAACTTCCATCTTTACGGCAAACAACTCCATCAGATTTAGGAAAAGAATGGGAGATACTTGGTTATGATTATACAACAAAACTTAGAAAAGGTTGCAGGTTTGAGTAGAAATAAGACCAATAATTAATCGTGAAAAGTGCATTACAAATAAACCATGTTGACTTCTTGTTTCACACGTTGTCTCCTGAATCTGAACCTTTTATTGCCAAGTATGTTTTCACATATAAGGAATGCGTCATGGTGGGTGGTGCAATAGACAAACACAGAGCATTAATTAAGAATATTAAATAAAGTGCAGACAGGCAGGTAACAGCACTTTAAACAGTGTGAGTAAATGTAGGTTTAAAGTGACAAGTGTATTTAAAGTGAAGAGTTAAGTGATGTGCAGGGGAGTGAGCGGATATATATGAGGTTATTAATCACATGGTTTAAATACAAATTGATTTTGGTAATCTACCAAAATATATTTATCAAAGTGTTTTTTTTAATTAACCATTTTAACACTCTTGTTAAACCATTGTTTGTTTATTTTAAATGTTAAATCTTTTCCAGTTCTTATTCATCCGTTTAACTTATTTAAATTACACTTAGATTGACACAGAATGTGTGCACTATTACTACTACTTATATCTTAATACTACTTATATTTGTAAAAGTAAGGCGTCCATGTTTTGTTTTTTAAAGATTTACAGCACTTCTTCAAAGTCTGTATGAAATGTGCTGTATAAATAAATATAATAATAACCGACGATCTAGACCTGCTTTGAACGTCGTCTGGAGATGCCGCTGTATAATTAAACTGAATTAAACGACTTCCTCCACCACTGCCTGTATAAACAAGAGACTCTCTTGAGCGCCGGTGTAAAAATATAACTTTCCGAGTGCAGAACATGCACAACTAGTCCAATGAGAAGCTTCCAAAGTGACTCCAACATGAGAAGAACAGTCTGCGTGTCCAGCTCCGACCTCCATTTGAATCACAGTCGGGTTTCATGGAGCTCGACCTTCACAAGAAGTTTTGCTCTGTTCTCCTTCAGGTGCTTTTGCTAAATTAATTGGGGTCACACATGTCATGGAAAGAGAACATCCAAAAAAGGTGTTTAATTTACTACCAAAAGTTACCATGATAACATTTGAAAAAAAATCTTTCATTTAAAATAAAAAATTTAAGATTTATTATATATATATATATATATATAAATCTTAAATTTCTTTTTCATTAAATATATCAAAAAACATTCATTACTCGCATTAAGAGGAGGATTTATTGCGTTACAAGTTTTATGAAATGTTATGTTGTATATATATATATATATAAATATATCTAAAAAAAATTATTTTGATATATTTATTTTAAATGTATTTTTATTAATTTAAAATTAAAAAAATTAGTTTTATATATATAATATGTATATATATATATGATCTTACATTTATATATATATATATTACATTTTTAAAACATTTTTTTTTTTAAATTAAGATTTATATATAAATATAATCTTACATTTTTTTACATTTTTTTTAATTTTTATTATTCATTTATTTTTACGTCTGTTTTTATTGGTTTTATTTTTAAAGTTTTATAAATTGTGATGTTATTGATTTATCGTTTTTTAAATGTCATTTGTTGAACTTTTTTTATTTCATTCAGAGCCTCATTTAAACTGCATTTATTAATTTAAAAAACATGAAGAAAATAGATTGTTGCATATTTTCATTCATTGAGTGATATTTATTTATTTATAATTATTTCAAAACCTTTGACTAATCAACATGAAACAACGTTCAACCTTGCTGTATCCAAAGTTCACATTTTTCTTCAGGACATGTATTCATATCAGCACATATTTATTAATACAATGCATACTTTTTTAAAATATTTAATATTTAGAATACTTGTATTACAAAATACAATTGCCCTAATGGGAGTAATCAACTGGGGAAGTTTCACGGTGATATACATCAGATTCATTCTTCTTCCTTTACCTTTTGCTCTCATTGTGAATTAATCTGATAGTTTTTTTTCTTCAACTACAATTAACAGTATCAAAAAGAGAAGCAACTAATCCGTCAGTTAGATCTAGTGAGGTAAAACACGACAATACTGAGATAAAGTGGAGTAGAAGTATAAAGTATCTGTTTTGCTCTTCAGTAACAGGGCTCATATGTACATGTAGTTCAATGTTCGCCCACTAGGCGGCAGCACTCTGCAGGTAATTATCTACAGACACTTTCCACAAAGAAGAAAACCAGGAATCCACCATGTTGTTTCCAGTTTCACCCTCCTGTGTGTTTATAGACGTTAACATTCTTCACACCAGGTGATTTAAACACTCTGAGTATTCATAAAACTGTTTCCTGTTTTCCTCAGTGAGGTTTTCACCCTTTCATTGTTTTTAGGGAGGATGGTCAGGATAACACAGAATTTTTATCTTAAAATGATATAAAATTATTAATATAGATTAATCTGACCTCTGAAAATGGACAAACCTGTAGAGTAACTTGGGGTTCAGCTCAAGGGCACTTTGACATGCATGGACAGAAGGAGCCGGGAGTTGAACCGCTAACCTTTCGGTTGAAGGACGACCGCCGACTCACGGAGCGTTAAGACCAGTGTTGGGAGTAACGCGTTACTGTAATTCCACTACTTTTTGCGGTAACGAGCGTGTAACGAAGTATTTTTTAAATCAACTAACGCAGTTACAGTTACTGAAATTTAAATGAGTTCGTTACTCGCGTTACTCTCTTTTGTGAAAAATGAACACTTGCAGACAAGAAGACAAGCTAGGCTACTTTAGCTGCTTCTGATCTGACATCGCAGGACCTTGGTGGCGCAATGATGTAACGTCTCGGACGTTATGGACTGATGACACGGAGACGGGACGACGTTATTACTCCTCCTTTATTGGGCATCCACCAACACAGACAGCTGCTCCTCTCAGCTCAGCAGCGCGAACATCAACAACAACGGTTCCCGTCAACCACCCTTAACTCCCGTTTTCCGACAGGTTAACCCCGCCTCCCCTCTACTCCGCCAATCACAGGCACGCCCCCTCGACCAGCACGCACGGTGCCACACTGTGATTGACAGCCACTTCCAGTGTTGCCAGGTCCGCGGTTTTTGCCGCTGGTTGAATTTTGTGTCCGCTGGTCCGGGTAGACCTATTTTGCATGCAAATTACATGAATGTCTTTAAATAAAAATCCATATTTTAAATGAAATAATTTATTTATACCCAAATCCTATCAATCTGACTCCAGATCAGCACGTACACGCCTCACTAGCACCCCCCCCCTCAATTATATGCAGCACCTCAAGGCACCTTTGTTTTCTCTTTTAATTAGTGTTAATACTGTGTAGGCCAATCACTTTTATTTCATTGGGCCTAATGTGGTTAAAAAAAACACTGTTAAATCACTGAGACAGTTATTTTGTATTAAGTTAAGTAAAAAAGGGACTTTTGTACTCCTGCTTGATTTGAAGGCCTGTTGCCCTGTTGATTGCAATAAATAGGTCTACAACATATGTTTATTGTGTTTGACTGTTCAGTACTGTTCATGACATTAAAAAAGCAGACATAAAAGTAACTTAAAAGTTACTTTCCCTAGTAAATAATTACTTTTGATATACAGTAACTAGTAAAGTAATTCAATTACTTTTAAAAGAAGTAACTATAACTAATTACTAATTTTCAGTAACTTGCCCAACACTGGTTAAGACGGAATCACAACATGAAATCCATGAGTTTCCTGGAAAGGGAATGAACTCAGATTCGTTCAATAGATGGTTACCAACAGTTAGGTTCACACAACTAAACCAACAGTTAGGTTTATATAACACCAACAGTTAGGTTCACACAACTAAACCAACAGTTAGGTTTATATAACACCAACAGTTAGGTTCACACAACTAAACCAACAGTTAGGTTCACACAACTAAACCAAATTAGGTTTATAAAACACCAACAGTTAGGTTCACACAACTAAACCAACAGTTAGGTTTATATAACACCAACAGTTAGGTTCACACAACTAAACCAATAGTTAGGTTTATATAACACCAACAGTTAGGTTTAGACAACTAGACTAAACCAACAGTTAGGTTCACACAACTAAACCAACAGTTAGGTTTATATAACACCAACAGTTAGGTTCACACAACTAAACCAACAGTTAGTTAGGTTTATATAACACCAACAGTTAGGTTTATACAACTAGACTAAACCAACAGTTAGGTTCACACAACTAAACCAACAGTTAGGTTTATATAACACCAACAGTTAGGTTCAGACAACTAAACCAACAGTTAGGTTCAGACAACTAAACCAACAGTTAGGTTTATACAACACCAACATTCAGGTTTCTCTTCGCTACAGATTAATATTTTGAGTTTTTTAAATGTTTTCCTTCTTCTTCCTTCGGCCTAAAACTGGAAAACCCTGAGAAGTAGTTTCACTCTTTCCGCAGCCGAAGGGATCCACGTCTCCCGTCCAGCGCGACGTCATCGGCTCCGTGTGTTGTTAGTTCTTCCCGTTGCGTTCATGCGAAGCAGCTCAGCTATTGGCCGTCTGTGATCTTTGATCTTTCCTCCCTGACGTCGTCGACGACCGCGAAGACGACCGCAGACCAAACACCGGCGACGACTTCCAACCCTTCAGATCCGTCAGTGTGACCCCCGACCTCTGGACCTGGACCCGAGGACCACAACCACTGATGCAACGCGTTTGGCAGCCATCTTGTTTTCACAGCCTTCAGTAGTTAAACATGCAGCGTGGGCTGCTGACACATGACCACGGATGTCACCCCACAAAGACACGCTACTCCTAAAACCAATCAAAACATCGTTCGACGATTGGTACGATGTTTTAAAAGTTACTCACGTGTTTCCGTGTGTGCAGCAACACATCAGAGTTCACCTCCGCCCCCCGTTACTTCAGTGTGTGTTGATTGTTCACTCCCTTCACCTGCACTCAGCCACGCCTCCGCCGCCATGATTGTTCACTCCCTCCACCTGTGCTCTACCTCTTATATATTCACCTGTTCTCTCCCGGCCACATTGTTGTTGTAGAAGTTTCTCATGTTTGTTTTTCAGTCCCCGTTTTTTTAAAACTTTGACCAGTGAAGACATTTTTACCCCAACACACCTCAGTCTTGACATTTTCAATTCATTTTTTTAAAGCTTTTCGTTCATGATTATGCGTAAAACATAATTTGATGGGATATCTACAGACTACACAGAGCGTTGTCTTTCCTACTATATATATATATATATATATTTATATATTTATTTATGTATATGTAAATGTATATATTTATATATATAAATATTTATATATGCATTTATATATATATATAAATATATACATATATAAATATATATATATGTATATATATATATGTATATATTTATATATACATATATATTTATTTATATATATATGCTGGATGAGAGCAGCCAGATGAAGTGAACTGGTCTTTGTTGTAAAGATCTCGTGTCACGTGGAATGTCTGAAAATCCTCTGTGGGACTATTTCTTTGCGTGGTTGTATATTTCCCACCGGCGATGTCGTGATGTTCTTGGCTGTTTTACAACTTACCACCTCGACCTGAACACCCGGGCGTCCCCGAGCTGCACTAACTCATCTCGGAGCGGATTTATGACCCTCTGCTTTCAGGAGAGAGAGAGAGTCCGACCAACTGCGCTGGAAATGGAAGAAGGAGGGGGAGGAGGAGGAGGAGGAGGAGAAGCTTGTTTCTCTCCCGGGGACAGCGAACGCCTCCATCAAGCTGCCACAGGCTCAACACACACTGTCCTCCTGCTGTTAGAACCCGTAACAAGTGGGTCACCAGTGGCCCGTGGAAACGGTTTAACGGCCCTCCGCGGGTCGGTTCCAGGGTGGGTGGTCCGCCCCACACCCACCGCCACGTGTTCCACCAACGTGGAAACGTATCTGCACACCAAGGCGTCTCGGTTAGAGTTGAATGAGCTTTGACTCCGTCTCACACACACAGCGCGGCGGCGGCGGCGGCGGCGGCCGGATGGAAGTGGATGTTCTCTCTGCAGTAATCAGAGATGATAACCGACGCCGCGTCGTGGAGAGAACGTCCTGGGCTGCTCTGCACACGCAGAAACAAAAGCACATGAAGAGTTGGAGCCGTAACACGGCGAGGCCGCGGACAGGTGACATGAAGCTTCACAACAAACACGGATGACCTTCATGGCCTCACCAACATCTCACCTCTCACCTTTTTCAGACTCATCAGCTTCATGATTCATTTGCAGTTGTCACTTTACCTTTATTTATTTTGTCACTAAACTTTTACATATTTATATACTGTATTTATACAATATATACATTCATTTATATTTATATATACACTACCGTTCAAAAGTTTGAGATCACCCAGACAATTTCGTGTCTTCCATGAAAAATCACACTTTTATTCATCAAATGAATATAAAATATAGTCAAGACATTGACAAGGTTAGAAATAATGATTAATATTTAAAGTATTAATTTTGTTCTACAAACTTCAAGCTCAAAGGAAGGCCAGTTGTATCGCTTATATCACCAGCATAACTGTTTTCAGCTGTGCTAACATAATTGCACAAGGGTTTTCTAATCATCCATTAGTCTTCTAAGGCAATTAGCAAACACAATGTACCATCAGAACACTGGAGTGATCGTTGATGGAAATGGGCCTCTATACACCTATGGAGATATTTCATTAGAAACCAGACACTTCCACCTAGAATAGTCATTTACCACATTAACAATGTATAGAGGGTATTTCTGATTAATTTAATGTTATCTTTATTGAAAAAACAGTGCTTTTCTTTGAAAAATAAAGTCATTTCGAAGTGATCCCAAACTTTTGAACGGTAGTGTATATATAGCAGTTGATGTTCAGTTTATTAATTTTGCAAATATATATTATTTTCTTAAATATTCTAAGAACAAGAGAATGGCTGACATGAACATAACAATCATCATAATAAGGAATGTGTATGAGTTTATTTTGGGGATCGTGTGAGTGTGTGTGTGCGTGAGTGTGTGTGTGTGTGTGTGTGTGTGTGTGTCTCTAGACTGATTTCATAAGTAACCTGTAACTCCAGTTCTTCGTTGGTGTCCTCTCTGACGTGTGAAGAGACAAAGTGACTTTTACACATGAACTCAGCTGTTGTTGTTGTTGTTGTTCAAAAATACTTTTAAGCTTCATTTACTTCCTGATGTTAAATGTTATTTTATTACCATGTCGTCTGATTCTGGAGCTTCAAATATGAACATTATATTTGGCTGAATTGCAAAAATACTAATATATTAATTCCGTGATAATGAAGTATAAAACAACCTGAAGGTTCTTAAACTTTACAGGTATATGTTCTGTTATTTACCTTATGACATCTCAGAAGTCAATATTGTAATTTTTACTTTAAAACTAGTTATTCAGTAAAACTTTATAAAGTAAACTAATAACTGAAGATGTTTTATTCTCAGTGAATATAGAACCGTCCCCACGGGGAAATGTAGCAGAATATAAAGAAATTAAAATTGGATAATTATGAAACAATATTATAAAATTCACTATTCTGCATACTTAGTTTTACTTTTTGTATTTCAAGTATATTTTGAGGTTAACTATTTATTATACTTGAGTTTACATGCAGGGTTTTTACTTTTTAAAACAATGTCTACCCTATAGTATTAATGTGGGTTTTAATTCATTGCTGTAACAGTTTATTCCACTTTTATGCTTTCTGGAAACATCAAGATGCTCAACTTGAAGGTTGTTTGGATCCTTTTTTCATTTTAACTCCATATTCAGAGAAATGGAGGAAATATTTATATTTACCAGTTTTCACTCGAGAGGCGGAAACAGAAAAGCTTCCGAAAACAAGCCGCCGACGTCAAACGAGAGCCGAGGGACCGAAACACGAAGAGCCTCGCGAGGACGGCGCTTGACATCTGTTTCCTTCCCCTGGTGACCCCTGGGAAGTCACGCAGGGGTCACGGGGCACCAGCAGAGGTCACAGGGAGGGGAACCCCACCAGAGACCACCTACCAGAGAGCAGCAGCCACGGCCGTCCAGCACGCAACCCTCTGGTTGTATAGAAGTATACGCGTTGTGTGTTAAAGCTGCATTCTCTCTCCTGACCATCGGGGGGCGAATCCTGTGGTTGTATAGCTTTAACACATGAAGCATAGACTTCTATACAACCAGAGGAGTCGCCCCCTGGTGGTCAGGAGAGAGAATGCAGCTTTAAGACATGAAGCATAGACTTCTATACAACCAGAGGAGTCGCCCCCTGGTGGTCAGGAGAGAGTAGGCAGCTTTAACACATGAAGCATATACTTCTATACAACCAGAGGAGTCGCCCCCTGGTTGTCAGGAGAGAGAATGCAGCTTCAACACATGAAGCATAGACTTCTATACAACCAGAGGAGTCGCCCCCCGGTGGGGAGGAGAGAGAATGCAGCTTTAACACATGAAGTATAGACTTCTATACAACCAGAGGAGTCGCCCCCTGGTGGTCAGGAGAGAGAATGCAGCTTCAACACATGAAGCATAGACTTCTTTACAACCAGAGGAGTCGCCCCCTGGTGGTCAGGAGAGAGAATGCAGCTTCAACACATGAAGCATAGACTTCTATACAACCAGAAGAATCGCCCCCTGGTGGTCAGGAGAGAGAATGCAGCTTCAACACATGAAGCATAGACTTCTATACAACCAGAGGAGTCGCCCCCCGGCCTTCACCACCTCCACGTCCGCCCTGACTGGAAGGTGCTCAGCGACTGAGTGTAAACACCTGAGCCTCAGTCACCTGAGTCCACCTCTTCGTCTCCACTCATTCCTCTTCGTCTGCAGCCCTCCTCTTCGCTCCTGTTGAGCGTCTCGAGCCTCGTCTTCTCTGATCAGCTGCTCCGTGACCTCGTCTTACGGTCCGAGGCGTTCAGCGCTGACCCTTGTGGTCCGGACTCCCCCGTGGAGGAGGGACTCTGGACTCCCGGCCGGTGGAAACAAGCCGGTTCCTTGAGGGGAAACTGGACTGAGTCCTCCAGACGAGACGAACGCTGCAGCTCAGCAACACGACTGTTTCCGTTTGATCGTTTCCCCCGTTGAGGATAGAGGTGAAACATCCACTAGAGCCCTGCGCTCTGCAGTGAACTCCACGGCGTCTCTCCTCCGCCGCGGCCCGACTCGTCGCGGCGTGCCCGGCGAGAAGCGGAGCGCGGCGGAGGCCCGGCACGCTTCAATGCTCCTCTTTAAAAAAAAAAGGAAGAAAACCTGCACAGGTGGAGAAAGTTTCACATCTCTTTTTATTTAATGACACCAAATGAAACACAACACATTCTGGGGAAGCAGGTGAAACACTGTGTGCTGAAAGGCTTTAACGAGCGCCATTGTGATGCCTTCAGGTACCGTCGCCTCCACACCTTACCGTGAAACCTGAGAGTTTTACTCGCCCCCCTCTCCTCCGCCGAAGTATTTTTAAAGCCTTTCGGCGTTAATCCTCAGGTAAAATATGGTGAGAGTTTCTGTTGATGTATGTGAGCTCAGATCTGCAGGATTACCAGATCAACAGCACAGGTGAGAGGTCAGGTGATCAGAGGAGATCCACAGGGGAGATCCACAGGGGCTGTCGAGGAACCAGAATAAAAACAACCACTTTAAACCGCAGGGTTGTATAGAAGTCTATGCTTCATGTGTTAAAGCTGCATTCTCTCTCCTGGCCACCAGGGGGCGACTCCTCTGGTTGTATAGAAGTATATGCTTCATGTGTTAAAGCTGCATTCTCTCTCCTGGCCACCAGGGGGTGACTCCTCTGGTTGTATAGAAGTATATGCGTCATGTGTTAAAGCTGCATTCTCTCTCCTGACCACCAGGGGGCGACTCCTCTGGTTGTATAGAAGTATATGCAGTACCGCAGTTGACCACTAAGATAAATTGTCCGCGATGCCGCCCAGCTCTCTTCGTAACCCCGTGGTGTTTCACGGCTGTTATTCCTCTCCCGCTAACTTTAGACACGCAGCTGAGAAACACTGACCGTGTCGTCATGGCGACGCAGCGGCGTGGAACTCGGCCAAATAGTTGAGATGGCGTCACTGAGCCATAAGTCAGAGATGCTATCGGCCGGCCGGAGACAGCAGGAGGTCGTCCAGGTGAGTCTGGGGGAACCGCCTCTCACCTGGCGGCGTTCGTGCAAAGTCATCGTTTTCCTAGACGAGAAGAATAAAGTATTTTTTATTTATTTATTTTCTGGGCGCCTTCACTTTACGATATTACCTGAATTCTATGTGGTTCGAAAATATACGACAAATTGCATCGTAAAGATGATATCTAACGTTTTTTTAAATTTTAATTTTAAACCTGGTGTTCTTCCCGGCAACAGTGACGATAGAGAAGCTGTCAACAGCCAATCGGAATCCTCGAGTCAGACGAGGACCGAAATCAGTTTAATCTCAAATCACATGTTCAATCAAACATAGCATTTCTCCAACAAAGCGAACTTTCCTGTTTTTATCAGTTTTGCGTGATTTTACAGTTAAATACCGTAAAATCTTAAAGAATTAAAGATATTTTTTACCTTTTTAAAATATTGAATTTAAGTGTTTAAGTACCTCAAGCTTCATCCCCACTGTCACATCCAGCAGCTGCTTTATTCTGGGATTTATACTAAAGTTACTCATCATTGTTTGAGTTTTCCTTAAAAAAAATTAAAAAATAACGTGCGCTCGTTAAATTAATTGAGTTTCTTTTTAATAAAAAACCTTTGTATCGTAAAAGGTGAAGAACAGAAGCATTTGAACCTTTATGTTGGACTTCACAGCATGAGGTGTACCTAATAAACCGGCAGGTGAGTAAATATAAATGCTATATTTTCTTTGTAGTATACAATGGCCACTGGGCGATCCGATGGATTATTTTCCCACGTCATTTCTATTTATTTTAAAACGACAACCACCGAATAATCGTGTTTAAAAGAGAACATCTCACACTTCCGTGAACTTTGGTTCGCGTGAGGAGAAAAAAAAGAACAAAAGAGTTGTGACAGGGTGATCCGTCATCACGGACTCCTGTTGTTGTTTTGCGGTCATCGACACGCCACGGCGGCGGAGCGTGAGGACGAAACCACGCGGGGAATCCTCCGGAGGGCGGCGGCGGCCTCGTGGGCGACCGGCACGGAGATGATGTCAGCGATCAGAGATTAATCAGAGATTATACTTCAACCATGAAACATCGCACACGCACCCTGAAGGAGCAGGAACATGAGGCCTGATCCGGCTCTTAAAGGTACAGTACATGTAAATACAACAACAGCTCGAATCCAGTTGTTTCAGGGAAACATCAATATAAAACACCTAATCCAGTAGCTCTTAAAGGTACAGTACAACTATTACACTATTAAACAATAGCTCTTATCCAGCAGCTCTTAAAGGTGCAGTACAACTATTAAACAATAGCTCTAAACCAGCAGCTCTTAAAGGTGCAGTACAACTATTACACTATTAAACAATAGCTCTTATCCAGCAGCTCTTAAAGGTGCAGTACAACTATTAATCAATAGTTCTAATCCAGCAGCTCTTAAAGGTGCAGTACAACTATTAAACAATAATCCAGCAGCTCTTAAAGGTGCAGTACAACTATTAAACAATAATCCATCAGATCTTAAAGGTGCAGTACAACTATTGCACTATTAAACAATAGTTCTAATCCAGCAGCTCTTAAAGGTGTAGTACAACTATTGCACTATTAAACAATAGCTCTAATCCAGCAGCTCTTAAAGGTGCAGAACAACTATTACACTATTAAACTATATCTTTAATCCAGCAGCTCTTAAAGGTGCAGTACAACTATTAAACAATAATCCATCAGATCTTAAAGGTGCAGTACCACTATGGCCAGGTGGCTCCAGGTGGAGGTGTTGAGGCCGAGCAGCACCAGGCGGGTCACCGGGAAGAGGATCCTAACGGCTTCCTAGAGGACTCAACGGGTCGGTCTGGAACAAAGAGCCGGCGCTCCGGTGTTCATGGTGTTTACTCTGAGCTGCTTCCTGACGGGTCGCCTTACACCTTCTGTTTGTTTACCTGCTGAGCTTCTTCTGCCCGGCAACCGGCTCAAATGGAACTGCTTATTTTGTTCAGGTTTGGTTGGTTTTTGCTGAATTCCTGTTTAGTTGTTATTATTTATATAAATATAAAATGCTAGAAAAAAATACTGGATATTTTAATCGTTGATGTTTAGATTTAAACATATATAAATATATATATATATATTCCTGGTTATATTTAACCGTTTATTATTTTCTGTTCTCTGCTCAAACATTCAATACCACGACATACAACCTCTATCGACTTTATTGAACACAAAATATAAAAATATATTTACAGCTTTACCAAAATATTGACCAAGATGAATTAATTCCAACGCAATTTTGGACAGAGTGTTGACAGAGTGGAGGCTCAAGAGGGAATAAAGAATAGCTGTCACTCTTTTCTGCTTCTCTCTGAAATAACTTTTGAGTTTTTCGAAGGTTTAGGTAATATTTATTCGGGGATTGCAATAGTGACAGTGTGGGCTACGTGGGGGCGGGGCTTATGGAAGAGTCCATTACCGGGAACTAAAAACTATTTTGCGGTTCCAGAGGAGATGATTAGACTCCAGGAAGTCTTCAGTTTTATGCTAAGCTAAACTGCTGCTAGCTTCATATGCCACAAATATATGGATCTTCTCATCGGACTCTTCACTCCTGACTCCTCAAATGTAAAGTTATTGCTTTAAAACAACAACAACAACAACAAAGAGTCAATGTATCTTACACATCTGATTGTTGTGCTTCTGCTTTACTAAACGGTGTGTGCCGCTCGTCTCGAGAAACATGATGAAGTCCTGAAGAGTTTTAAACGTCATGGGAGAGTGTTCTTCCTCCGGTTCTCTTCTTCTTCAGCAAAAAAACAAAAACAAATCCCTTTTTCCAGAAACAAAAGCTTCACATCTCACCGCCGTCTTCACGACGTTGAAGACAGTCGGAGGTGTTTGTACGGAGGACTGGGCGGCTTCTGGTCACCTGCAGAGAGAACCAGAGGAAACCATTCAGCTTCAGGGAGAGACCATTCAGCTTCAGAGGGGAAACCATTCAGCTTCAGGGAGAAACCATTCAGCTTCAGGGGGGAAACCATTCAGCTTCAGGGAGAAACCATTCAGCTTCAGGGGGGAAACCATTCAGCTTCAGGGAGAGACCATTCAGCTTCAGAGGGGAAACCATTCAGCTTCAGGGGGGAAACCATTCAGCTTCAGGGGGGAAACCATTCAGCTTCAGAGGGGAAACCATTCAGCTTCAGAGGGGAAACCATTCAGCTTCAGGGGGGAAACCATTCAGCTTCAGGGAGAGACCATTCAGCTTCAGAGGGGAAACCATTCAACTTCAGGGGGAAACCATTCAGCTTCAGAGGGGAAACCATTCAGCTTCAGGGAGAGACCATTCAGCTTCAGGGGGGAAACCATTCAGCTTCAGGGAGAGACCATTCAGCTTCAGGGGGAAACCATTCAGCTTCAGAGGGGAAACCATTCAGCTTCAGGGAGAGACCATTCAGCTTCAGGGGGGAAACCATTCAGCTTCAGAGGGGAAACCATTCAGCTTCAGGGAGAAACCATTCAGCTTCAGGGGGGAAACCATTCAGCTTCAGGGGGAAACCATTCAGCTTCAGGGGGAAACCATTCAACTTCAGGGAGAGACCATTCAGCTTCAGAGGGGAAACCATTCAGCTTCAGGGGGAAACCATTCAGCTTCAGAGGGGAAACCATTCAGCTTCAGGGAGAGACCATTCAGCTTCAGGGGGGAAACCATTCAGCTTCAGGGGGGAAACCATTCAGCTTCAGGGAGAAACCATTCAGCTTCAGGGGGGAAACCATTCAGCTTCAGGGAGAAACCATTCAGCTTCAGGGGGGAAACCATTCAGCTTCAGGGGGGAAACCATTCAGCTTCAGGGAGAAACCATTCAGCTTCAGGGGGGAAACCATTCAGCTTCAGGGGGAAACCATTCAGCTTCAGGGGGAAACCATTCAGCTTCAGAAATGAAGCTCCTCCTGAAGCTGCAGGTGAAACTCAGCCTGCAGGTTTACAATAACATTTATATTTTATGCTTCAGACTTGTACTGTTTTTTTCCCTCCCAAACTTTTTCTCTGCTGTGTAATTTGTGTTTTAAACTCCGGAGTGTTCCGGAACGTCGAGCGGAGGAACGCAGACGTGTTGTTACAGCTTAAAATACAAGATGGACGTCCTCGAGGGAACCAATCAGACTCACCGTCTCTTTGTGGGAGGAGTTTAAATGATGCTGCGGGGTGAAGACCTGCTGGGCCGGGGGGGAGGCCGGGGGTCTGGGAGGTCTGCCAGTGGTTCAGGTAGCTGGCTGCCGGACCCCCGTACACGCCGTACTGGTGCGGTGGAGAATACGCACACGCCGAGACGTAACCGGGCAGACTAGACGAAGACTGAGAGGAAAGAACATCCATCAGAGACATTGACCGTCTGGTCACATGACATCTATTGTTCATCTGGTCACATGACATCTATTGTTCATCTAGTCACATGACATCTATTGTTCATCTGGTCACAGGACATCTATTGTTCATCTAGTCACATGACATCTATTGTTCATCTGGTCACATGGCATCTATTGTTCATCTGGTCACATGACATCTATTGTTCATCTGGTCACATGACATCTATTGTTCATCTGGTCACATTACATCTATTGTTCATCTGGTCACATGACATCTATTGTTCACCTGGTCACATTACATCTATTGTTCATCTAGTCAAATGACATCTATTGTTCATCTGGTCACATGACATCTATTGTTCATCTGGTCACATTACATCTATTGTTCATCTGGTCACATGACATCTATTGTTCACCTGGTCACATGACATCTATTGTTCATCTGGTCACATGACATCTATTGTTCATCTGGTCTCATGACATCTATTGTTCATCTGGTCACATGACATCTATTGTTCACCTGGTCACATGACATATATTGTTCATCTGGTCTCATGACATCTATTGTTCACCTGGTCACATGACATCTATTGTTCATCTGGTCTCATGACATCTATTGTTCATCTGGTCACATGACATCTAAATGTCTGTAAAATCTTCCTTAGTTTCAAAAACATAATTTCTGTTATAATTTATAATTCATATTTCCACATTTTCTTTGACACAAATATCAAACTTTTTTGTAAATGTTTCACTTTCCTCTCTCACTTATTCACAAATATTTAAAAAGTCCAAATTTAAAAAAAACGTAAAAGGTCCTCTAATAAATAGATTTCCATCCCAAAGAATATCATGTAAAACATGTTTTGAAAATTAAGAATTTCCTAAATTTTCCAATAATATCCAAAATAAAAACTAAAAAATGTTTTCCACCGAATGCACAAAAGGTCAAACATTTGAAATTACACATTTTCCAAAACGTCCCCTAAATGTTCCCTGAGCTCAGGTTGGTCCTCAAACCGCCTCAGAGTAAGGGAGGAGCTCTACGGGACACTGGGATCTGATTGGCTGCTTGGTTTTAAAACCAGAGCTCATTTAAACCTTCATCTCTCTCTAATGATTGTTTCGTCTATATGAATAATTAATGAGGCATGTTGTATTTACCTGCTGGAGGTACTTGAGGTCCGGCTCGCCGGTCCTCTCCGCCCCGTGGGGGGGCAGCGGCCTGCCGGTCCTCTCGGCTCCGTGGGGGGGCAGCGGCCGGGTCCAGTCCTCCGGAGCCGAGGCCCCGTCAGACCCGCTCAGCGCTGCAGAGAACCGGAGGTCAACTCTCTTCTATGTTTTGAGTCCAGTTGAAGGATTACGTCATTCCTCAGATATATTTATTATGTTTTACTTGAGAAAATACGGAGGAAATAGTAAATATATATATATATAATATTAAAAACATATTAATATAATATTAAAAATATAATAATCCAACAAAATACAACATATGTTAAAACAGTTTGTAGTTTTTTTGCAGACCAGTTAAAAATAAAACATTTTAAAAGATATTAATTCATTTAAATGTTCTCAATTTCTTCTTTTGGCCTCTTTCTATAATTTCCCATAAAGAGACCCTAAAATAAGATTAATATACGAGGAGTAAACAACAAGATGAACTGATGAACATGAACACATAAAGAATGGATAACAACAATTTAACAAAACAATAACGAGGGGGGAAATATATAAAACAGTTAAAATTAAAATATATGAGATTTTATATATAGTTGAAAAAAACGACCTTCATATTTACTTTATTTAATGTGATAATTGGGATAAAAGCTCATATTTCTGTCATTAGGTTAAAAAATGTCCGTGTGTAATTTAAGATGAAGATGAAGTTTCTTTATAGGATTAAAATAAATCAGAGTTACAGGTGAAGAAGTTTGAGCATGAAAACATTAAAATTAAATTAAATTAAAAAAGGAACATCTGATTTATTGTCAAACATTATGAATATAAATTGTCCCAAAAACTTAAACATATGAAATTGTGTTAAAACAGACGTAATTAAAATGACAAGTGCATTAAAACATGAATAATAATAACACTTATTATTATTGTTATTGTTTGTGTTTTATGGTTTGTATTATTATTATTAATATTATTGAATAACTTTTTTAAATCGTGTCATTTCTTGCACAATTAACTTTATTTTCTTTTTCATTGTCATCAATATGATATTACTTTTTATTATTACGTTTTGTTTGTGTTATTAATTTCGTTTTTCTGGGAATTTGGGAAGAATTTACAATCTGCAACTCAAGATGGTTTAGCTTGAATACACCAACAATAAATAAATATCTCTCTAAATACAGACAGTATTTTAGTTGTATATTTTCTATCTTATATTTATACTTTTTTTGCATAATTTTGGTTTGAGATTTATGTAAATTGATCAATCGAAAGTATCGATTTATACTGATTACTTGCCTGTATTTAGGTTTGTTCGTCCTTATTGTTAACATGAATACAGTTTAATTAGATATTTAATTAGATATTTAATTAGATATTTAATTAAATATTAAATGAGGAAGTGTCTCCACCGACCTGCCGGGTCCATGAAGGCCCGGATGCCCAGGATGTTGTGCCAGCTGCGCGGGAGGCCCACGTGCCCCGCAGGGTGCCCCCCACCGGGCCCGGTGGTGTACGGGGAGTACGGGTAGCCCCCGGGCCCGTACTGCAGCTGAGCCCCGGGCTTGCCGCGGTCCCCCGGCGGCGACGGGGCCCCGAGCTTGTGCCTCAGTATGCGGCTGATGGAGCTCACCGACGGCACGGTGTACTTGTCGCACACGCCGTCCGCCAGCAGCCGGTCCCGGATCTCCCAGGCGAAGATGCCCGCACTGTAAAAAAAATTATGCTACTTCAACTTAAAATAATGAGTAACCTGGCTGCCTTAAAATGTTGAGTTAGACAAGCTAAGAAACTTAAGTTGCCTGAACTTGAATTAGAGTTAATTCAACTAAGCAAACATAGTTGGGCTGACAACAGGAAAGCTTGAAAATAGTCCTATCAACTTGACACTTTAATTTAATTCAACTGGTTTTTTTAGTACTACCAACAACACATTTTAAGTTTTACAAACTTAATCTGACTTGAGACAACAAAGAAGGACTAGTATAACCAACAAACTATGACTGATATTCTGGGTTGTCCAAACATGAAAATATTAGTAGTTGTAACCAATCTTCTTGTTGAATATACTTATATTTTTAGTAGGGCCAATACAGTATTACAAGTTGACTCCACTTAGCATCTTGTTGCATCAACTTATCTTTTTAAGGCAGCCAGGTTACTTTTTAGGAAAGTTCATCTGACTTACTTATTCAAAGTTGATTCAACAAAATTTGAATTCTAAATTTGCCCAGACAACTTACACATCTTTTTTTTAACAGCACACATAAAAATACAGAGATTAAAGATCATTTATGGTACGATACGATTTTATTCAAATACCATAGCAAAAATGGACTAAAAGCATGAAATATATAGATAAAAGAGGCCTAACATGTGAAACACAATTTAAACACAATTTTTAAAGGCTTTTTAAAAATACAATTTAAAGAACAATGAAATCCTGCGAAATAAAAAAGATCTAACATGTGAAACACAATTTAAACACAACTTTTAAAGGCTTTTTAAAAATACAATTTAAAGAACAATGAAACTCATTGAAATAAAAAGATCTAACATGTGAAACACAATTTAAACACAACTTTTAAAGGCTTTTAAAAAATACAATTTAAAGAGCAATGAAATCCTGCGAAATAAAGAAAGCCTAACATGTGAAACACAATTTAAACACAACTTTTAAAGGCTTTTAAAAAATACAATTTAAATAACAATGAAATCCTGCAAAATAAAAAAGGCCTAACATGTGAAACACAATATAAACAGAACTTGTAAAGGCCTTTTTTAAATACAATTTAATGAGCAAATTAAATCCTGCTACATCAACATTCATAACTGATGGTGGTGTTTATGATGCATGTGTTGATCTTGTGTTTGTGTTTATGATATGTTTTTATTTAATAGTGGTGTTTATGATGTTTGAGAGTGTGTTATGTAATTGTAATGTATATGAACAAGTATTCAGATCACGTGATAGCCATCAACTTGCCTATGCTTGAAGCATCTTGTTCCGGAGTCCATTGACTTTGGCTGAACAAGTCGCACTGCCGATGCCCATGCATGAATACTTTTTGGATGACTTCAAAGGTATATTTTAGTCCTTTAGGGTACATCATGTTGAGGCTGTAGAGGAGTCCCATCAGCGTTGCAAAGGCTTTGGGAACATCCTTTAGCTCTTGCACGATGACTCTTTCCTCCAGCACCACGGCGACATCAACAATGTTCAAAGCCAGCAATTGTTTTCCACTTCCACCATCCTCTGCAACAATGAGCAGGCCAATGTCCACTTGTCTTGCTACTCCTTCTGAGCTGGTAGTCTGAAATTAAAATTAAATATTAAGTAAATAACCATGCCATAAACCAAACCTTATTTACTACTCTTGTTTGGGAGGACATAGGGTTACGCCTATGGAACTATACTCCCTTTAAAGTGATCACTATTGCCATCTTTAATGTTGGCAGCACACAGGTGTTTACTGCAGTTTCACACACACACACACACAGGCATATGACTTTCGTCTCTCGCTCCCCATCTCTCTCGTTTATCATGCCATAGTTTGATAGACAAAATGTTAGTTTTTTTAAACTTTCTGTATTTTTAGTGCATTGATTTATACACACCTCACAGACAGAGATGAAACTGCTGGAGTCCTCCCTCAGGTAGTGCGGAAGTCCAAGCAAAACAGCTGCTCTTCTCTTCTGGTTTGAAGTCTCACCAGAAGAACAGAAGATAAACTGTCAGTAATGAAGTACAACCATGTTACTTATTTCTGACAAGACTTGGGGCTGCTCCTGTGTCACTTTGCATCTGACAAGCTAACTGTGGTTTGGAATATTACTCCATAAGATACACAAGTTAAAGCATAGACTCCTGATAGGCATTAAAACATATATACACTTAGACACTTTATATACTGGTGTTGCCATGTTACTTTTTGCTAATGGTTTAGGGATCAAAGGATTGGGTAAAATCAGGCTATCCTTACTTGTTCATCGAGGGAATGAAGCAGACGGCGCAGGTTAGGACAGCTTGGACTTCGTATGCTGTACATCTCCAGCAGTTTTGGAACATATTTGTCCAGTCCATCAAAAAAACACTGGTGGAGATCAGAGGAAACCAAGCGCATGAACTCTGCACTTATCTGAGAAGTAAAACAAATGATTTGTCAGTGGTTTCCAAATTTAAAAAACATACATGGATAAAATACAGTACATACATGCAAAAAATATATATATACATACAAAAATAATTACCTGTCTTTTTGAAAAAAGTGCTGGCCATCGAGCTTCAATTTCAGAGACAGGAGGCTCACCATCAACAATCTCCTTCCTTCGCAATGCGAAGGTGCTGTCCATCAGAGCATCCATCAGTTTTCTGTCTCTCTTCTTTTTTGTCATCTCCTCTATGAGAGTTAATCTCTCAGTTTCAGAGAGTGCAGACCTCCCTCGAATGAATGTGGCAAGTTTATTTCGGAGCGTTTTGCTTTCTTAATTTTCCGGTTTCCCGTTGATCCGTCTGTTGACCTCTTTTGGTTTACAGTGAGTTCTGGGCAGCCAGCAATGCGGTATTTCTGCCGGAGGTTTCCCATCTTAAAGGTCAGGCTGAATTTCCAGCAGTACCAGCCATGCGAAGACCCTGGCTCCTTTAAACAGGGATGCTTGTCAACTAGGGATTTGGCAACATCCTCAATTTGCTTTGCCGTTGGATAGGCATTGTACTCATACATAGCATTTCCTACTCTGTCAAGTATGTCTCTCTTCATTGCAGCATTCACAGTGAGTAGGGAACCATCTTTTTCATAAGCCTCATTTCCTTTTTTGAGCTTGAGTTCAACATCATAAGGGAAAGTGGGTATGATGAGATGGTTGGGCCAGGGCTTGGAACGAATGTTTGATGGAGAACTCCCGAATGATGCTGTGGAACAACTGGCAGAACAACCAGCGTCTGATGAAGATGCAGAGGGGGGTGCATTGGGTGGCGCATTTAGTAGTATCTTAAGCCTTGCCCTATCTGTTGGTAGCTCTGACATGTCTGTCAAGTTGCAGAATTCATTGTTGAACTCTGGATCCTGGAACTGGATGATAAAATCACCCTCCAGATTCAGCTTGCTCTTCAGAACAGTCTTCAATTCCTCCACCGTCTCAGGAAGGGTTTCAAACCGGACCCTCTGGATGTCATCTAGAGCCAGAATAATGTGAAGCAACATGCTGGATAAACAGAGGAGGAATATTATTAGAACATCAAATTAGTTTTCAATTCTAAATTAACTAACCCTATTCAGCCTAGTGTGTAATCGACTTAAATTAAATTTTAAAGAGCAACATATTAACAGCTAAACAAATTTGAATTGAGATTTTATGGCAAGTAACTTGGATATTATTGATTTAAATACATCAAACAACATTTAATTCATTTTACAATAAAATGTTACCTCAGTGCAGTAAAAACACCTTGGGTGAGATCATCAATCTTCCTTGCACCATGTAAGGGGCCAGTGGGCTGAAGTTGGTCAGTTCCTCGGAGTCTGTAAGGAAAAGGTCTGTGGATTGTTTTCTGGTGAGCTCGTAACATCTGAAATGGTCTAGGTACCAGGTTGAAAAGCGTTCAACGATGAAAGATGCCTTATTGTCCACAATCAGTACTTTAAGGATTTTTCCAAAATCTGGCAGTCCGCTTGTGCTCCCAACAGAAACAAACATTCCTTCGGAGTATCGAGTGCCATGTAGAATGACACTAGAGGCCAGAGACACAGTCTTAACATCCTTGTGTTTAAGTCTGATGGCCTGTTTGACAGAGTTATCCAGAATGTCCAGAGAAACCAAAGATACACTGCCAACCTCCACTGGTGGCTTAAAAAGGCTGGGCATGTCCAGAAAGTAGGCCAACATATGCTGGTGTCTTGTGGCTAATGTTAGCAGAATGTTTTTAAAATTGTTCACATCACGCACAACTTTTTTGAAAAAGCTGTGCTTTGCTTCAAAGCGAATTGTCCAACAGTCCAGCAAAGGTCCAAAGCAACTGATGAGGTAAGGATAGTGTTCAATGAAATGGTGTTTTGGCCTCAGTTTGTAGTCAGGGAAGGCCTCAAGGAGCAATTGTCTGTGGGTTGATATTTTATCTTCCAAATAGCAGATTGATTGATTGGTAAAAGAGGATGATGCCAAGAGTTCTACTAAGTCCTTCAACTCAAGAATCACACCCCATGTTGTGTCATTCTCTGGGATTCGGTCACCTATGATCAATGGCAACAGTCTTAACAACGTCCAGTTCTCATGTCCATTTCCACCAATTGATCCATTGCTTTTGAAACTTGGGGGTATTCTGTTAGGACGGTTGGTCTTGTCAGAGAATAAGTATGGAAAATTCTGAATAGCAGAATTTAATTCATCAAATGTGAAGTACTTATTTGAGATCAACTTGTTCAGGCACAAGCTTAGTTCAACCGGCACTATTCCCTCTAGGAGGTCATGCAGGAAATCTGGTGGGAACCCAGTAACTGTGTGAAAGTAATTCAACTTGTTCAAAACAGAATCTCTTTTCACACCATTTACATTCTTTAAACTTGGATTCTGTTCAACCTCCAAAGCATTTGCCTCATATGTCCCTTTTGTTCTGAGTTGAAATAACCCACTCCTTACTTCAGTTGTCTGAATGTCGCAACGACTGGCTAAACAAAATCTGCAACATTTCTCAACATTGAATGATTCTTGAAAGCCTGCAAGTGAATGAGCTGCTAAGTTATCAGCAGAGACAGACAGCACTGTTCCTTTGATACTTGCACCTAACTTCTGGATGAATATACCTTGATTCTCAAGTACCTGTATGTCTTTTAAAAGTGGCTCAAGAATTTTCCCATATCCAAATGTTTTAACATCATTACTGTTACACAGCACTGCAAGATATATAGATTGTAGAGATGACCGATATTTGATCGGCAAATTGGCGATAACCCAATACACAGCAAACACCTTATGTTTTTTTCTAGATGTACCTAAAGGATTGCATATTTCAAAGTCATCCGAGTACAGTCCAACAGAAACCGATAGCTCCTCTCTGTTTAGCAATGGATTGTCTTTGAAGAATAAGCCGTCACGAAAGGTTTTAAAGTGACCAGTCTCCTTTGTAATAGATTCTTCAATTAATACTTTTTCTAAAATATCATTTCTATTGAGTAACTCTGTTAAAACACTTAGAATGGGGACATATACAAATGTCTTTTTCCTGGTTGTATTATCTAAAATATATTCCACTGGCTCAATGACAGAAAAATTGTTTTTGAAAAACAATGACCTCTTGTAATCAGTGCCAAAAAGTCCTGTCTTTGAAAGTAAAAAAAGAGGATTGGTTTCCTGAAGTGCTTCCTTTATCACAGTTAAAACTGTGTTGTCAGTGTTGCAATTATGTTCCAGTAGCACTTTTTCAATTAAACTATTGCTGAACTCTCCTGCTAAAACACCTATATCATATAGTTCACCAACTATTTCCTGTGTAGCTGACTTGGACACGTGTAAAATTGTTTGCATACGTAGGAATAGAGATGCAAGTCGATGCCTAATTGATTCTCCATGATCATTGTCATCTGGAGGGTTATCAAAATCTACTGAACCCACATCTTGGTCAGTATTGGTTTCTGCTGGGCTGTAATCACAAATGAGTTCAGGTCTTATTTTGTTTGTTCCAGATTCAGAGTGATATCTACTTTTGTGTGCAGTAAAGGTGGAATACACACAAGACTTAAATTGACAGTGCTCAAAAGGACAACTGACAGTTTCAGTACTTTTCAAATGAGTTCCCAAATGAAGAAAGTATTGCTTTACAGTACATGGCTCCGAAAAATTGCATAAATCACACACCAGTCGATAAGTTAATACATTGGACTGAACAGCTGGCTGAGACTGATGACCCACTGATTCATGTTTCAATAAATGATTTTGTAGAGAAACTTGTGTCCTAAAAGAGCACACACAGTCATAATAAATGCAAGGTAAGAGGCAAGACCTATTATGATGTCTGTGTTGTACTTTGTAATGCCTTATTATGTCTCGTTTGTTGGGTGAAGAAAATTTGCAGAACTTGCAAAGCCAATTCATAAGACTCACAGGAGATGTTGCTTCAAAACAATTCCAGCCTCCAGCTCTGAAGAAAAGAAAAGAAAGTCAGAATGAGATCTTTATACATAGAGCTCCATATTTACAACTGTTCCCCCCCCCCCCCCGTCCCCCCCGTCCCCCCGTCAACACTTCTTGGCTCGGGCGACAGAGTGATGCGCGCGCGGGCATCGAAGCTCTGCCGTGATGCGCGCGCACATCCGCGCACACGGGTGAGCACCCCCCCCCGTCAACAACTCTTCTCGGCTCGCGCGATGCCGGCGCGCGCCTCGCTCAGCCGTGATGCGGACTTTTTTTTGCAGGCGCCGGCGGGATTTGTCGGCGGCGGGGAAAACGCAGGCGCGCGCCCAAATGTTCTCTATGCAGGAAAAACCCTGGAGTTATTAATGGTGGATGAAGGAGATGATAACGGTCTTCACGGAGACGAGACACGGACTTAAGCCCCGCCCCTCGCGGAGCCGCACCAAAAACGCCTTGTCAAAAAGGAGCGGACCTGCGTGCGCAACCAACCGTTGATTTTGGGTTCAAGATATTTAAAATGAGAAAGGAAAGAGTATGGCGAACACCACCATCTATTCCGCGTATTGTGTCTCGATGGTGAGGCTTCAGTTGCACTTCCGACCGAGCAGGAGTCAGTTTGAGTCGTGTTTAGATTTAGAATTATAAAGCTCTTCGTAATAAAATACCGCTAATATGAGGTTCTCCTCGGGAAAACCTGGGCGACGTGAAACATCGCATCGCTTTTGGTGTGAATGCACCTTTCTTCGTGACATTGACGTGACATGAAACATATGTAAAATTATCCTCATTGCTGTACCGAAGAAACAAACTTAACAGAAGGGTTCTCTACAAAAGCTAACGACTGCTAGCTAAACTTTGTCCTAAACAAGGACTTAAATGTCATAAAAAAAACTATTTACTGCAAGCTTTACTTGGCAAACCGTGTGTAAAATGTATAAATTGTTCCTATTCAACATATTTCGATAAATACAAGCAGAGTAAAAGTATGTTCTTACCTTGGCAACTCCTGATCCAGAAATGAATTTTCTTCATCCACTGTAGCAAACCGTGGGGTTACCTAAGGGCTTTTGCAGGGGCAAGCCACCAACTGCCGTCTCTCGAACTGTGTGGGGTTACATATGGGCTTTTGCAGGGACTAAACAGTTGAGTCAACTCGGACATCTGTGCTGCTTCAACTATTCCAACTGTAGTGATTAGTTGGGCACAGCTGAACTTGATATTTCAAGTACACCCAACACTTTAGTTGAACTGACTTAGGGAAATGAGTTGAATGAACTAAAACCTCAAATCCTTTTTTACAGTGCGGGTCGCCCCGCTTGTAGTCCCGGATGCGGTCGACCACCACCGGGGTGGTGACCCGCGGCTTGCTGCCGCCGATGGCCCCCGGCAGCACGGAGCCGGTGTCGTGGAAGCGCGCGAGGATCTTGGACACGCAGCCGTGGGACACGCGCAGCTGGCGGCTGATGTCGCACGGCCGCATGCCAAGCTGCGCGAGCTCCACGATGCGCAGGCGCACTGGGGTGGGCAGCGGCCGGCCGTTCACGAACATCCCGCCGAGCTGGTTCACCTCCCCGTAGCTCAGCTCTGGAGGCCGAGACACGAGACTAGATGACGTCATCGACTCATTATCGATTCGTTATCGATTCATGATGAGAAGAGTTGAATTAAAGTAGAAGTTCATGTCGTATAATAGTTTAAATGAGCCTCATCAATGCTGCAGAAACACACTAAATGTGAATTAATTAACTGTAATTTAACTTTTATTACATAATAAAACCAGCTGAAGTAAACATTAAACATTATTAACATCATAAACAATATATCTTCATCTTCCAGAATAAATAAAGGCACTGTGAGGATTTGTTTGACTAAACCATGAAATTGAATTAATGATCAAATAAAACAATATGTTCGTAAACACAACCTGTGTTTCTGTTTATTTATAATAATGCTAATAAACACATTCATGACGTCACAGAAACACGGTAGATCATTATATAATTAAAGGACTTTCTGGTTAATTCACATTGAAGTGATGCATTCAGGTACAGTTTTGCCTTTTTGTTTTTCTCATCAGGATTTTATTTTAAAACATTCTTGTTTTGTTGTAAATAATGAATAATAGCTTTAATGGAACAAAACATTAATAAATCATATACTATTATAATTCAGTTATTCAAACAATCAATTTAAGACAATCTTGTGTTTTGTTTTTTAAATAATAAATTAGATTTTATTTATCAAATCCGGCATTAAAGAGACTTGGATATGATTTTTTTCTTTTAAATACATTTTAATCTAAAGTTAAATAACAGATGACATCGTGTCTCTTATTTAAATGTAATTTCAGATTATTTAAAATATTTTTTTCCAGACACAAAGCAGAATTTCCTCTTTTTTTAAATGCAACATTTCATTTATCTGACTTATTATAAAGAATAAACACTTTAATTTAATTTTAGATTATAATTAAATTCCAGTCGACGACTATTAATATTAATAAGTGACATTAAACTAAATATATGTTACTTGTAACAGAAGAATTGACTCCAGAAACCTTTTGTCTTTTCTTAAGAGGATATTATTTAAAGCACCTTAATATAAGTTATTAAAATACCTGTTGCTGATCCTGAACTTAAGATTGTTGGTTTAGGGAACTTGAAGGATCCAAACAAACAAACAAACCCCTAAAGCCACTTCAGATCCTTAAACCTCAGAAATGGAGATTAAATGTAATTCTGCTGTAAAAGATCCGTTTTTATTCTTCTCACCCATCAGCTGCGTCCACCGCGTCCAACGTCCACCGAGATCTGACCTCCTCCTCCTCCTCCTCCTCCTCCTGAGACGTGCTGTCGTTTCCTGGATCATTTGGCGTCAGCACCCAGAAGAACGAGGGTTCCTGAACGCATCTTCGGTCCACGTGTTTATTCATAACCGGAAGTTTGACTCAGGAATGTTGCGTTTATTATAAAAGTTTAAATCTATGATTATTTAACAGAAGCTTTTCTTGGTTTCGGAGGTTCGGTCATTTTAACTAACGTGGAAAATAAAAAACAATTTAAAAATATTATAAATACTTGGTTAACATAACTTAATATAACTACGGAAGATACATGACGAGTAAATCATATAAATCCTTTTTTAGTTTTGTTTATTTGTCACTTCTACGGCGCGTGAAGGGCTTTAAACGTTTAAAAGTTTAATATTAAAAGTAACACAAATGTTACAAGATTAAATTAAACTCGTACAAAATAAGAAGGGAACGTAGAGCACATTTCATGTGTTGATGTCAGAGGAGTCACCCCCTGGTGGTCAGGAGAGAGAATGCAGCTTTTACACATGAAGCATAGACTTCTATACAACCAGAGGAGTCGCCCCCTGGTGGTCAGGAGAGAGAATGCAGCTCTAACACATGAAGCATAGACTTCTATACAACCAGAGAGTCGCCCCCTGGTGGTCAGGAGAGAGAATGTAGCTTTAACACATGAAGCATAGACTTCTATACAACCAGAGAGTCGCCCCCTGGTGGTCAGGAGAGAGAATGCCGCTTTAACACATGAAGCATAGACTTCTATACAACCAGAGAGTCGCCCCCTGGTGGTCAGGAGAGAGAATGCAGCTCTAACACATGCAGCATAGACTTCTATACAACCAGAGAGTCGCCCCCTGGTGGTCAGGAGAGAGAATGCAGCTCTAACACATGAAGCAAGATGTCAGTCCTGCTCCAATTAAAAACATCTCTGAGCGTGAGTTGTTTGGAGTTTTGAGTCTTTAACGTGTCTTCAGCGTCAGAAATTATACAACACATGTAATTGTTGTGTTTATCTTCAACAGTGTCACTTAAATGCTGAAAAAGAATACATCAGTGAAAGAACATCGTTGAAACACCATCACAATGCACGATAACACACTCGCGCACTGACTTGTCGTTTGAAGACATCATTTGTTGTACGATAGCGCCTCCTGGTGGACACGTCTGGCCACTGCAGTCAGAGAGGATCCTGGAAATTACAAGTATTTTCCAAAGACGAAAATATTTAATCGAGTTAAAAATGCATTTACAGTCAAGCACAAACATTTGATAAATAAATACAAATTTGATAAATATAAATGATTGATAAATATTATCTTGGTAATAATATCCACAAGACATTTATATATATATATATATATATACACAATCGCAAATTTTGTTACAACAGCATTTCAGCAAATGCAGTAGCAGTAGTACTGCACTAAGAGTACAATAGAATATATATGTATATATATATATGTATATGTGTATATATACATACTTACATATATATACATATATACACATATGTATACACTTATACATACATATATACATATATATACACATATATATATATATATATATACATATATATATATATATGTGTATATATATTGTATATATATATATGTATATACATATATACACATATATATATACATATATATATATATATATATACTAGTGCTGTGAAAAATAACGCGTTAACTCAGTTAATTAAATTACAGGTTTAGCTAGTTTGTTTTTTTAACGCATTTAACGCATGCGCAGAATGAGCTTCCAATCCGTCTGTTGTTGGTCGTCTCTCCAGCAGCATGTCATTCTGTCTCTAGTGTCGCGTTAACACGACTCAGATCCCCCCCCCCCCCCCCCGTCAACAACTCTTCTCTCAGCTCGCGCGGCAGAGCTCCGATGCCGGCGCGCGCACTGGTGAGCAATGCAGGGCTCTCAAGTGTCACGCATTGAGCGTGAGACTCACGCATTTCGGTCTTAACTCACGCACTCCCGCCACACATCGTATTTCTCATGCTGAAAAAAACTCTCGGCTCTTTAATGTTTTAATGCATGGGGGCTCAATATGTCGATGCCGGTCTGCGCGCATGAAAAGTCACTAGCACCCCCCCCCCCCCCCCCAACAACTCTTCTCGGAGCTCTTGCCTGTCTTGAGAGCCTGTAAATGTATATATGTGATTAATCATGATTAATCCACAGAAACCTGTGATTAACCTGATTAAAAATTTTAATCGTTTCACAGCCCTAATATATACATATATATATATACATATACAGATGTATATATATACACATACACATGTATATATATATATAAATATACACATATATATATACATATACATACATATACATATATATACATATACACTACCGTTCAAAAGTTTGGGATCACTTAGAAATTTCCTTATTTTTCAAAGAAAAGCATTGTTTTTTTCAATTCAATTCAATTCAGTTTATTTGTATAGCCCAATTTCACAAATTACAAATTTGTCTCGGAGTGCTTTACAATCTGTACACATAGACATCCCTGCCCCAAAACCTCACATCGGACCAGGAAAAACTCCCAAATAACCCTTCAGGGGGGAAAAAAAGGGAAGAAACCTGCAGGAGAGCAACAGAGGAGGATCCCTCTCCAGGATGGACAGATGCAATAGATGTAATGTGACCAGAAGGACAGATTTAGAGTTTAAATACATTCAATGAATATGACAGAGTGTATGAATAGTTCATAGTAGGCATATTCCACGATGGAGACCTCCACGATCCATCAGGCAGATGGCGGTGGGGAGGAGGCGGAGTCTCAACAGTGGGCGGAGTCTCAACAGGACAGTGGCGTAGTCATGAGCAGGAATTCCACGACCCAGACGATCCATCAGG
Organism: Pseudoliparis swirei; assembly: GCF_029220125.1. Lineage (NCBI taxonomy): Eukaryota > Metazoa > Chordata > Actinopteri > Perciformes > Liparidae > Pseudoliparis > Pseudoliparis swirei. The sequence continues at coordinate 1,997,021 of NC_079399.1, read as the reverse complement.
CAGATAGGATCTATGCCGTCTCATAGGGTCCGATGACCCCATGAGACGTAAAGTCAAAAGGACTTCCTGGGAGAAAGCAGAGTTAGTAACGTGTGATTGAGAGATGAAAATTCATCCTTAAGGAGAGAAAAAGAGGAGATAGGTACTCAGTGCATCCTAAAACGTCCCCAGGCAGCTATAAGCCTATAGCAGCATATCAAGGGGCTGGACCAGGGCAAACCTGATTCAGCCCTAACTATAAGCTCTGTCAAAGAGGAAGGTCTTAAGTCTACTCTTAAACGAGGTGACTGTGTCTGCCTCCCGGACTGAAATTGGAAGCTGGTTCCATAAAAGAGGAGCTTGATAACTAAAGGCTCTGGCTCCCATTCTACTTTTTAAGACTCTAGGAACTACAAGTAGTCCCGCATTTAGTGAGCGTAGCTCTCTAGTGGGCAATATGGTACTACAAGCTCCTTAAGATATGATGGAGCATCACCAATCAAGGCTTTGTAGGTTAAGAGAAGAATTTTAAAAGTGATTCTTGATTTTACTGGGAGCCAGTGCAGAGCAGCTAGTGCAGGAGTGATGTGATCTCTTTTCTTAGTTTTAGTGAGAACACGAGCTGCAGCATTCTGGATCAACTGGAGGGACCTAAGAGATTTATTAGAGCAGCCTGATAATAAGGAGTTGCAGTAATCCAGTCTCAAGTAACGAACGCGTGAACCAATTTTTCTGCATCTTTTTGAGACAAGATGTGCCTGATTTTTGAAATATTACGTAGATGAAAGAATGCAGTCCTTGAGATTTGCTTTACGTGGGAGTTAAAGGACAAGTCCCGATCAAAGATAACGCCAAGATTCTTTACAGTGGTGTTGGATGCCAGGGCAATGCCGTCTACAGAATCCACATCACCAGATAATTGATCTCTGAGGTGCTCAGGGCCGATTAAAATTACTTCGGTTTTGTCTGAGTTTAACATCAAGAAGTTGCAGAAGTTAAATGGTACCCGCAAAACGCCAGTGTCAACATCGACAGTGAAGAGGCGACTCCGGGATGCTGGCCTTCTAGGCAGAGTGGCAAAGAAAAAGCCATATCTGAGACTGGCCAATGAAAAGAAAAGATTGGTATGGGCAAAAGAACACAGGCATTGGACAGAGGAAGATTGGAAAAAGGTGTTCTGGACAGATGAATCCAAGTTTGAGGTGTTTGGATCACACAGAAGAACATTTGTGAGACGCAGAACAGGTGAAAAGATGCTGGAAGAGTGCCTGACACCATCTGTCAAGCATGGTGGAGGTCATGTGATGGTCTGGGGCTGCTTTGGTGCTGGGAAAGTGGGAGATTTGTACCAGGTAAAAGGGATTTTAAATGAGGAAGGCTATCACTCCATTTTGCAATGCCATGCCATACCCTGTGGGCAGCGCTTGATTGGAGCCAATGTCCTCCTCCAACAGGACAATGACCCAAAGCACACCTCCACATTGTGAAGAACTCTTGAGGGAAGAAGCAGGCAGCTTGCTGTCTGTAATGGAGTGGCCAGTCACCAGATCTCAACCCATTGAGCTGTTGTGGGAGCAGCTTGACCGTATGGTCCTCAAGAAGTGCCCATCAAGCCAATCCAACTTGTGGAGGTGCTTCAGGAAGCGTGGGGTGACATGTCAACAGATTACCTCAACAAATTAACAGCTAGAATGCCAAAGGTCTGCAATGCTGGAATTGCTGCAAAAGGAGCATTCTTTGACGAAAGCAAAGTTTGAAGAAAAAAAGTAATACTTCAAATACAAATAATTATTTCTAACCTTGTCAATGTCTTGATTATATTTTCTATACATTTTGCAACTCATTTGATAAATAAAAGTGTGAGTTTTCATGGAAAACACGAAATTGTCTGGGTGATCCCAAACTTTTGAACGGTAGTGTATACATATATATACATACATATTTATATATATACATATATATACACACATACATATATCTATACACAAATATATATATATATTTATAAATGTAGTGAAAACAGGATTTTTACTAGTTTATTAAAATTAAGTTTCACCAAAAAGAAAACATAAAAATGAAATCGTTCTGCACACACATCATACTTATTGTGATTTAAACTAACACAATTAGATATAGTATATAACAAAAAAGCAATGAAACTAAAAAATAAATAATAATAAAACTACACCAGCAAATTCACATTTGAATTCTGATCAATTCTATAAAAATTAAGTTATAATATTGATCTATGTGATTTATATGGATTTATTTACGTTTTTATCAAAATGAAAATGTAGCAGCAGATCTGTAGCTGCAGTTCCTCGGTGTGACAGCAGGGGGCAGGCTGAGCTTAGGGTTCAACAATAAATTATACATTTTATTGGTTTCTGTTTGTCGTTTTCATCATTTGATGTTCTTATTTTTACATCTTCCACAAAGCCACATTAAGGGGAAATTGGCCGAGACAAAAATTGTAATTAGTAAATTATCTAAATTATTTTTGAGGATGACGTCACAGAACTAGAGAGGAATATATTTGTGCTGTAAGTTTAAAATCTATAAGGATAAAGTTACATCATCATTACGATATTTCAACTGCACCTTGGAACCGTGATTAAAGCTTTATTTATTTTATTTTTATTTTTACATATGTATTTATTTGAATTATTTATTTGATGTGTTAATTATTTATGTTTTATTATTAGCATTCATACAATTCATTTATTTTGTCATTTTTCTTTCATCAGATTTTTTGCATCACTTGCATTGATTTTCTTTATTATCTTTATTATTCAGTTTATTTGAGGCTTCAGTTTTTCTTCTATTTTCTGCGTTGACGTTTATTTATTTATTTTATGAATACATTTCTAATAAAAAATGTACTTCATAAGTTATTATTTTAATTAATTTGTATATTTTATTTTCGCCAGTTTCAATTTCATGAACAGCAGTTGCTGTGTGTGTTGGGGGGGGGGGAGAAGAAGAAGAAGAAGAAGAAGTCCTACGTGACGTCCCTCTCGCGGCCAGCAGGTGGCAGCACGAGCTCAATCAAAACAGACTTGTGCATGCGCGCGCGCACAGGCGAGGCATCTCATGAGCATATCGCCTCCAGCCACACGTTGTCCTCACAAAGGTAGACAAACAACGTGAGTGGAATAAAACATAAACACATTAAAGAAGGAAAACTATCACAATAAATCACCACGAACATATATAACTATATACTATATATAGTATATATTATTATTATATTCAACAAATAAAAATGATAAACAAAACAGAAGAAAGAAAATGTATAAAAGGAAGAAAAAGACACTGACCACATGGTGGCACTCTGGAGCCACACACACACACACACGGGTGCTTGGCCTTGACCTCTGTTGACCTTCAGACTCACTGAACGATGTCAGAAGAACACTTCTTCACACACGTGACCTTTGACCTCTGACACACGGTTACCAGGTCGAGTCTTTTATTCCTCTGCTGCAGAAACATGTTAAAATAAAACTAATAAAACTAATACTTTAAAATGAAACTAATAAAAAGAATACATTAAAATAAAACTAATAAAAATAATACTTTAAAATAAAAATCATAAAAATAATACATTCAAATAAAAATAATAAAAATAATACTTTAAAATAAAACTGATAAAACTAATACTTTAAAATAAAACTAAAAAAACTAAAACATTAAAATAAAATTAATAAAACTAATACTTTAAAATAAAACTAATACTTTAAAATAAAACTGATAAAACTAATACATTAAAATAAAACGTATAAGTCAGCTGACGGCTTGAATGAAGGGACCATAAAAAAAATAAAACTGTTTTAAAGATATTTTATTTTTCATTCTCAGGTTTAAAAACTAAAATAAACTCATATATATATATATAAAGTGACACAAACTAAGTGAACTTTAAGTTTATAAACTTGTAAACATCACATCATCATCAGCTGTTAGGACACAGACATTAAAATAAAGATATTAAAGTTATTATTCATGTTTTTATTCAGAAAGAGTTTAAGTCCTCTTAGTGCTTGTCAGGCGCCAGGTGGTCTGGTGGTCTGCCCCCGCCCCCCACAGGATGAAGTGGGCTACCTTCTGGAGAGGCGTTCAGGGACCCAGCTGCTTGGCCTAATGCTCCTCCAGAGAGCTGAGGATTAAACCGAGGGGAGAACCAGAGTCTGAGAGGAAAGGAGAAAGGAGGCAAAGGGGGAGGAAACGAGAAAGGAGGCAAAGAGGCAAAGAGGAAAGGAATCCAGAAAGGAGGCAAAGGGACAGGAAACTAGAGAGGAGTCAAAGGGATCAAATAAAAAAATATCTATATTCTTTTTAATATTTTTTGATTTTGTTTATTTTATATATATATATATTTATATATATATAAAATACTGAAACACAGTTATCATCTCTCTCATGTTGCTGATTATTTGACAGTAAAACATTATAATTTATATTTTATGTTTATAATCTGAATCTAAGGTCTCACATAAAAACAATGAGTTTACGTCTATATTTAGTCTAAATGATCATAAATACAGAAGAACTTTAGCACGTTCAGTAAACACATAAACACACACACAAACACACAGGACAACATTTTTCTAACAAAGTTTATTTTTTGGCAATAAGAGAAAAAACTATTTCGATCAAACTGAATTTATATCGTCAAACAAACTTTAATCACTGAGATTAATTTTTTATTTAGTTTTTTATTCATTTTGAAAAAAAAACTTCTGAACATTATTTTCTCAATAAAAGTAAAACTTTCCAAAAGTATCTTTAAAGTTTGTAGAAATACACAAAGTTAGATTTATCTATGAAAAGGTCACTTTGTATTATCACTAGTTTAACATCAATATCTAAATATTATAAAGATGAACGTCTTTGTTTCCTTTTCTGGAGTTTATAAATAAATAAATAATTTGTATGATAAATAAAATAAATAAGAAATATTTGAGCTTTGATAAAGCTGGAAAACTACAATTTAAATGATATTCTTGAATTTATACAAATAGAAAAGCTCAGATTCATAATTTCATCACAAGATCAAACGCTTGAAATCCAGTTGTTTCACAGTTTTTAAATGAAGTTAAAATATAATTAAATACGACATTAAAGTGTTTCGTGTCTTGCTGCAAATAAATTAACCGAAAGGCAGAAGTTTATATTTTATATATGTTTATTATCATTATTTTAAAAAGCAGTTTGTCGGACGACAAGAACAAAGTTCAGCTTCAGCAATAAAATAAAGATTTATTCATAAATAAATTATTTATTCAAATTGCCTCAAAGTCAAAATGCTGAAATCAACAAATAAAATGAAATAATTTTTAAAGTGTTTAACTTTTAGGACGTGAAGTTAACATCAAGTCTCTTTAAATCTAAATCATCTCAATAATAAAGTTATACGAGTTGAAATCATTAATTAATTCATCTTAAAGTGTTTAACTTAAAGACTGTTATTTTTGTAACGTTTCTAAAAAGCTTCAATATATACTGTATATATAAAGTCCACATGGGCTATTATAAATACAAGACAAGAAAGAGTTAGAAACGTCTTACTAATTCACCTTAAACTTATGTTTAACAGACAATAACGTTTCTAAAAACTCCTTTAAGATATATACACATTCACACACACACACACACACATATATATATATATATATATATATATATGAATAAATATATTGATACTGACTTGAAGGCCTTGCAGCAGTAATTAATTCACCTTGAACACGAACACTAAAGATCCATAATTCGGCTCCAGGAGGTTCATTTCCTCCCCGGTGTTTCCGGTCCGTCCCGCCCTGTTTGCCCCTCTCGAAGCCCGCAACAGCAGCGCTGAGCCCCGGGGCGACGCTGCGCGGAGGTCCCGGTTCACCGGGGAGAAGACAAATACATTAATTAAACTATATAAAATGTTTTTTTATCAGACGTCGAGAGAGAAAAACCCTCTCCAGGGAGCACGTGAGGTGAGGTGACGTAGTGACGTGCCAGCAGGTGATTGGCTGCTCGGACATTTCCAGCTGAACCGAAGCGCCACGTCAATAGAAAGAAAAGTGCTTTATATAATTATTATTATTATTAGGTCATTATTAGTTAAAGAGAAACCTGTAAATACACGGAGTGAAACTTTGAGAGGAAAATGTTGTATTCATTAAATCAAGAGTCAAACTTAATGAAAAGTTCTCATGCTGGAACTTTATATGTTAATTAATTAATGCACCTAGTTTTAGTCATTTATTTGAATGACTAATTAATAAATAATGTCAATAATATTATGTTATCGGACTGTCAAGTTAATTTAAAGTTTTGCTAGAATTGGACAGAAATAAAATAAATAGAACAAATATAATAAATGATTATAGATGAATAAAGTACCGTAATAAAGAAAACAAAGAAGAGATGATTCTGTTATTACTGAGTATTAAACTATCGGCTCAATAAACCTGGTTATTATTATATGTCGGTGAATTAATTCTAAAACATTAATTTACGTGAAAAAAAAGTTAGTTTCTGTAAAAACTTACAAAGTTCATACAAAATGAATATTTACAATTCAAGAAAAACTAAAGTTTATATTTTCAGGACAATAAAACTGAAGTGGACCACTGACATGAAACAAATGTTTTTGTCATCTATTTATTGAGGGAAAGTTAAATAACTTAAAATAACTTCAACTCCAGAAATTAAACTATTTAATTTGAACATAAAACTGGATGCTCGTGCACGCGTAGAAATTAAACGGACCTGAAAACCCGTTGCGCGTGCACGAAACGTAAGACAAATGAAATAAAATCGATAGATGGAAAAATAATATATAAATGAAAAAATTGGACATTTGAACAAAAAAGTTTCCAAAATGTAAATAAAGTCAAATATATCTTTTCGAGATGCTAATAATATTAAAGTGTACATTTTAGAACAAGCTCGACAATAATTATTTATATATATATATATATATATATATATATATCAGCGTTTTAAAAGAGTAAATTAATCACAAAGTGAAGCTCCATGGCTCTAAAAGTTTTGTGCCTCCGCGTTTCTCTCGTGGGTCAAAGCTCCGGGAAGAAAATAGGTCTAAAGAAAGTAGATCTAGAGAAAGTAGATCTAGCGAAAGTAGATCTAGGGAAAGTAGGACTAGAGAAAGTAGACCTAGAGAAAGTAGATCTAAAGAAGGTAGATCTAGAGAAAGTAGGACTAGAGAAAGTAGATCTAGATAAAGTAGGACTAGATAAAGTAGACCTAGAGAAAGTAGATCTAGAGAAAATAGATCTAGGGAAAGTAGGACGAGAGAAAGTAGATCTAGAGAAAATAGATCTAGGGAAAGTAGGACTAGAGAAAGTAGACCTAGAGAAAGTAGGACTAGAGAAAGTAGACCTAGAGAAAGTAGATCTAAAGAAGGTAGATCTAGACAAAGTAGGACTAGAGAAAGTAGGACTCAAGTAGATCTAGAGAAGGTAGATCTAGAGAAAGTAGGACTAGATAAAGTAGATCTAGATAAAGTAGATCTAGAGAAAGTATGACAAATAAAGTGGATCTATAGAGAAAGTAGGACTAGAGAAAGTAGATCCGACCCGTTTTCTCCACTTACCTCTCATGTCAATTGCCTTTTGTTTCGCCGCGTGTGCGCGCATCGCTCCGCCTCCTCCGCGTGCGCGTCGGACGGCTCCAGTCCGGCGGGATAAGGGCAACTCGTCTCCTCCTCCGCAGCCGAGCGGCTGGACTTGTTTCCTGCAGGAGCCCAGAGGGAGGGAGGAGGGAGGGAGGGAGGACGCAGAGCCGCGGACCGAGACCCGGACACATCCAGCAGCAGCAGCGGGGGGGCGTCCGCACCATGTCCTTCAGCCCGAAGCACTCCACCCCCTTCTCAGTCAGCGACATCTTGAGCCCGATGGAGGACAGCTACCGGAGGTTCAGAGGCATGGAGCCCGCCGCGGGGGGCCTCGGGTCCCCGCTGGGCGCCTACCGGCAGCCGCAGGTCTCCCAGCCCGGTACGCAGCTCAGTCAGCACCACCACCCGGCGCCGCCGCAGCAGCATCAGCCTCCTCATCTCCATCACCACCACCACCACCACCATCACCACCTGTCCTCCGCCTCTTCATCCTCATCCTCCTCTTCCTCAGCCGTCGCCGCCGCCGCCATGGGACCCGCGGGGCCGTACCACCACCACCACCACCACGCGCCCCACGGGGTGCCGCAGTTCTCCGGGGCCGGCGGAGGGTTCTGCAACGGCGGCCTCGGAACAGTGGGAGACCTGCAGTCCTACCAGGAGACGCGGAGCGGCGGCGGGGGGGCGGCGTGGTACGGGAACCCGGAGCCCCGGTACCCGACAAGTAAGAGGGGCTAAATAAAGTTTGTTTTAAAATATAAATTGCCTTTATTTAGAATCATTTAAAAAAGTAATCTGCACAGTAAAAAAGTTAAATGTTCTTTAAATGAGATTAAAGTAATATTTCACAGTTTATTTAATATCTAATATTAAGAATTAAAACAGTCATCAGAATTACATTTAAATCACTTTCAACATCGAATCTTTAATTAAAGTTAAATAAAGTATTATTGTATTAAATAATAACGTAACAATATTTTTAAATAATAATTAAGTCAACACAACGTTAATAGTCATCCATAATGATTTTAAATGTTTTAACTGATAACATTTATAATAATAAATTAGTTTGGTTTCGATAACGGAATACAACTAAAGTTTAAGGTACATTAAGAAGTTTTTCTTCCACAGATTTCCTTTGGTTATTTAAATACATTTAATGTTCCAATTTTTTTTTTTTTTTTAAGCCATTCAATTTCTCAAGGCCGTAAAATAACTTTAGTTATTTAACATTATTATAAATGAAAACCGTCGAGTTATTTAAAACCCAGCCGGTGCTCCTCAGTCTCCAGGTACATGGGCCCCTCCGCCGGGATGAACATGACCGGGATGGTGGGCAGCTTCTCCGGGATGGACGCGGCCGCCAAGTCCATGGTGACGCTGCACGCGGCGCCGCGGAGGAAGCGGCGCGTGCTCTTCTCGCAGGCGCAGGTGTACGAGCTGGAGCGGCGCTTCAAGCAGCAGAAGTACCTGTCCGCCCCGGAGCGCGAGCACCTGGCCGGCCTGATCCACCTCAGCCCGAACCAGGTCAAGATCTGGTTCCAGAACCACCGCTACAAGCTGAAGCGGCAGACCAAGGACAAGCAGCCGCTGCAGCACGACGCGAGCGGCGGTGGCGCGAGCGCGGCGGCCCACCGCTCCTCCTCCGCGTCCCCGGTGCTCTCCAAGAACGGAAAGGGCTGCCAGAGCGACTCCAACCACACCGGGAACCGACAGGGCGGCGCGGGGGACGTGATGACGGTGAGCCAGCTGTCGTCCACCGAGGAGCTGGACGACTTGTCCCCGAGTCCGCCGCTCGGCCTGCACGCGCAGGTCCACATGACGCAGACGGACGCGGCGCTCATAGAGTACACGAACAGCATGATCGGCTCCAACCTACTGTACGGGAGGACTTGGTAGGGACCACCGGGAGGGGGACGCTACGGGACCACCGGGAGGGGGACGCTACGGGACCACCGGGAGGAGGACGCGACGGGACCTCATTCCCGAGTTGGATGTTTATATTTACTTTTTTTTCGAACCACTTTTTGGGTATTTTCTCCTCGTGCGTACATCTGGTTCCGTTACGTAAAGCTCTGGTTCCTTCTGGTTCCGTTACGCGTACATATCTGGTTCCGTTACGTTAAGCTCTGTATTATTACCGTTACATTCTGGTTCCGTGCGTAAAGCTCTAGTTTCATTACGCGTAAATATCTGGTTCCTTCTGATTCCGTTACGCGCAAAGCTCTGGTACCTTTACGTAAAGCTCCGGTTCCGTTACACGCAGGGACTCAGACACTCCGTGGGGTCGAGCAATAAAAAGGTGCAAAACAAACTGAACAGTAGATCCTGAATGTGAATTATGTATTTTCTTCCGAAATATCTTGTCTTTTTTAAATTTTGTATAACTGCTGCTGCGTTTTAAAACCAGGAAAATAAATCGGACTCGAGGGTATTCAGCACGAGGTGCGCGCGCACTGGGCATCCCATTCATTGCACCACTAATTAAATTATTGAAGGTTTTAAAAATAAAGTGACGCAATAGAGAATGATCAATAATCAAGTTTTCGTTGGAAGTAAAATCAGTAAATCTTGTCACAATGTTCTTTCTGATATTGAATAAATGATATTTTCTTGGTAACATTTCAAATGCTTTTTATTTTATTTCTGGAGTCTGAACATTTTTCCAGTTAAAAAAAAATGATATTTGGAGCAATAACAATATTAAATGTTTACAGAATGTAAATCTGAAATGTCTTTTTTCACTTTGTGAAGAAATCGAGTTTTATTAAAAAATAAGTGACTTTTAAAGTGTTTTCTTTTATTACTGAAAGTCAAATTAAAATGTGAAAAAGAAAATCCTCTATGAGATTATTCCTGTAAAAAAAAAGGAAAGTATAATCCCAACGCCACTGTAATTCTTTTATTACAGTTTCAGTTGCTTTCATTCTGTTTTCAACTCTTTGGAGAAATCCGTCTCGTCTCAAGCGCTACAGGCGGCTCTTAAAAATCACAAGTTACATATACGGAATACAAAGAAAAGAAGAAAAACACTCATTCAATTGTAAAAGAAGACAATAAAATGAAAACAGCCCCCCAACATTACTTTGAGTTTAATTCCACTCGTATCTCCTGGATGGAGGCGGAGCCGGGTACCCTCCCCGCCCAGAGCTGTAGGCCTGAAACACACATCACATTCATTATTATTTACACAAATCATCTTTACTTTAATAATTACGTGATCGAGTTCATTTAATCTTTTTATAGGATTTGACGTTCAAATTTCCGTCTCATGGATTTTTTTTAATCCGATGATTCCAAATATAATTATTTTTTCATTATTTAATTGATAAACATTTTTCACAGTTAATGGAAAAAATTATTCTTGTAATTTCAGATTTAAAAAATCTCCAGATAAGTCAATAATTAAAAATATATTTTAAGATCTCAAAACATCAAACATTAAAACACGACCTGTTCTCATGTTGGAATAAAATAAATAAATAAAACGTTATATTTGTGATTCAAACTAAACTTTATTTCTTTGTGATTCCGTTCAGGATTCAAGACTTAAATTAAATTAAAATGTATCTTTTTTTAAATGTTTTATTTTGTCATTTGGAGCTATTTTCTAATTAAAAAGAGAAAGTTCACAGTTTGATGATTTTTTTATTATCTTTAAAGTTTAGGACTTTTGGAAAAATACTAAAATTGTCATTAGAAAAAACTAATAAAAACATTTAATAAACTTGTGTGTTTCTTTAATAATGAACTTTTATGAGTTAATAAATGCCAAAAAGGTCTTTTGGAATATTTCTTTGCTAAAATAGAATATCAACGTTTTTATATAAGATAAGAAAAAAAGAAAAAAATTAAAACATAAAATAAAAATAAAACGTCAGTATTGACCTGCTTTGATTTTTTGAGATGGAAGAAAATAAATAGAACTTTCTCAAAACTGTCTGCATGGATAGAAATAACTGGTAATTAAAATAAGTTATTGTTGGTTTATCTAACAACAATTATTCCAAATATATATTATATATTTTTCATATTTCAAACACACTTTAAAAAGAAGAAGTTTGAATTAAAGTCCAAAACTTTGGAATTGTCATCTCGCATTTGAGAAATGACCGAACTGGTTTTAATGTTTAAACTCTTTTAATAAAAAATAAATAAAAAAGGTTTCAGTGGATTTTAAATTAATAAATAATCTTTTTGAACAAGGAGCAGAAACAATTCGTCAAGTTTATAATATTTGGATTTGATGCTTTTCTGTTTTAGCAGATTTGAGGGTTTTATCGATAAATAATAACTAATTGATTAAATAAACAAACAAATCTGTTGACAAATAATATTCAGCATAAAATTAGAAAGAAAAAAGTATCGGAATAAATTAATAAAAATTTTAATGTAAAAAACTTAATAAAAAAGTCAGATTTAAAAGTTTGCCAATTTGACTGGTCCAGCGTCGGCCAATCAGACGGCTTCGTCTCCATGAGTCACAGCCGACTTCAAACTTTTGCTTTTCAAGACTTTATGAAAGACTTTGACTCTGCCCACAATGGTGTAACTCATGGCAACGGTCACCGTGGCAACCACTTTGAGGAATTGGCAACCAACTCTTGGCCTTTAGTTGCCACATATAACACAATCATATATATATATATGATTATATATATATATATATATATATTAAAAAAGGGAAAGGAATGGCTACATAAGCACAGTAATATAAATATTTAAAAAATGTATACAATTCTCTTTTTTAAAATCACCATAAATTATTATTATAGTTTAATTGATAATATTTTAAATAGTTTTTTCAGTCATAACCAGACGAAGACAAACTAAACATTTATTTAACCGACAAAAAAAAAAAGGTGCAGTTTTAGGAGTTGAAGTAACTTCAGTTTATATTTGATTAGATTTTTAAAAATTGTTAATTGTGTCGTATTTTTATCTTCTTTACATCTCTCTCTCTCCCGTGGCCCCGCCTCCTCACCTGGTGCTGCTGTCCCCGGTTGTCCCGGCGGTCGTCTCTACGATCTCGCCACTCCTCTCTTTGTCCGTCGAAGCGCTGCTGGTAGCCGCTGCCCGTCTGCGGCGCCGCCCCCCCGCCCGCCGCGGGCGCCGCCCCTCCCCCTCCTCCCCCCGGCCCGCGGCTCGCGTTCTGCTGGTACGACGACTGCTGCGTCTGAGCGGCCCGATCCCAACCGTGACCTCCACCACGACCTCCGTACGACTGCTGCTGCCTGGAGGCGACAAACAGTCACTACACGTCAGAAACATGCGTCAGAGGAGGAGGAGGGAGAAGAGGAGGAAGAAGAGAAGGAAGAGGAGGAGGAAGAAGAAAGAGTAGGATGAAGAGGAAGAAGAGGAAGAGGAGGAAAAGGAGAAGGAAGAAGAAGAGGTGGAGGAAGAAACCAGAACCACCACCCAGGGCCGTGACTCCTTTAACGCACCGAGAGTCGAAGAGAAAGGAGGTGAAGTTTGAGGAGAAGTTAGTTGAACTACATTTGTTTTAAATCAAACCAACAGAGGAGGACAGAACAAAGATGAAGGGATGAACGCCCAGGAAGCATGGGACTCACCGCGGGTACTGAGGCTGCTGGAAGGAGGGAGGAGCTCCCAGGAGGCTGTTGGCCCGAGAATCTGAGGAGCACAAGAGAGAGTCATGAGGAGGAGGAGGCGTAGGAAGAAATGAAGAAAAAGAATGAGAAGAAACAGAGGAAGAAGAAAGAGAGGAAGAAGAAAAATGAGAAGAAAAAGAGTATAAAGTAGTAGAAGAATAAGTAGTAGTAGAAGAAGAAGAAAAAGAAGAAGAAAAGGGGAAGAAGAAGCACAAGGAGACAGAGAGGAAGAGGAAGAAGAAGGTGAAGAGGAAACAGGAGAGCAGTTTAACCTTTTTTATGGGATGTGGAGTAAGACATGGAGCTTCACCAGCTGATTCTTTAAATTAAGTTATTTGTTCTATTTAATGATTATTAAATGTTAATGTGCGTTTCATTTGGGAGAAATCGACAGCAGTGAAATAAACGCTGAGCGAGTGTTTAGGAAGTAAAGTAAATAGACTTCATCTCCTTCACGCTGTTTGTTTAACAGCGTCAACAACAAAAATAAAAACATCCAAAGTTAAAGTTTCTGAGGAAAACGCAGAAAATCAACCTGAAACCTAATTAACCCACTATGTGTGTGTGTGTATATATATATATATACACACACACACACACACATTTAGAGAGAGAAACTGGGCTCTTAATCCCACCCGGATCGGTTGTCGTGGTGAAGCTCTGTGCGGCGGCCGGCGCCACATTTGCATTTTTTTGTTCAGAAAATGAAATAAGCATTCAGCCGGCAGCGTTGTGGACGCCTCAAGTGCCCCCGGCTCCATCGCCGGGTCCTTCACAAAGACACACTTTTAAAAAAAAGAGAGAAAAAAACGGAGCTAACGGATTCTTCCAGATTCGCCGTTGCCAAGGCGATGACCAGCTGCGAGGACTTGTTTGTTTATAGGGGGGCCGGCCGGCTGAGTGGCTCGGCTCAGGGGAGTGAAGGGTGCTGGGGGGGGAACCCACAGGCCTGGAGAGGGGGCGGGGCACCCACCGGCCTGGAGAGAGGGGGCGGGGCACCCACAGTCCTGGAGAGGGTGGGGGGGCACCCACCGGCCTGGAGAGAGGGGGGGGCAGCCACAGGCCTGGAGAGAGGGGGGGCACTCACAGGCCTGGAGAGAGGGGGCACCCACAGGCCTGGAGAGGGGGGCAGCCACAGGCCTGGAGAGGGGGCACCCACAGGCCTGGAGAGGGGGGCACCACAGGCCTGGAGAGAGGGGGGGGCACCCACAGGCCTGGAGAGGGGGGGGGCACCCACCGGCCTGGAGAGAGGGGGGGGCACCCACAGGCCTGGAGAGAGGCTGCTGTGAAAACTAGACTCGACAGAATCCAGTTCAGTCGACACACAAGATACACGGGGAACCACACATCTGATTAATTAAATTAATTTACTATATATATACAATTTGTATAAAATAATATTTATATATAAATATATACTATTAATTTATATATAATCTATATAATTTGTATATTATATTTTTTATATATTTTACCAGCGATTACTTTAGTGTGGTGGTTTACAACTCATCAGACATGGATTATATATATATATATATACACACACACACTTTCCAGTGATTTAACCTCTCAGGGGTTCTGGTCTCAGAGGTTCTGGTCTCTACCTGCTCGTCTAGAATATAAAACACGCCTCTGGATGAGCGCCTCATGAAAACTCTTCAAACTGTTTTCCTTCCACAACTTTTATGGAAATATCAGGAGTCGGTTCGTGGAGCGTAATTCTCCCTTCGGATGGCCATTAAACCACCGAAGAAGAAGCAGAAGGAGGAGAAGGAGAAGAAGAAAAAGAAGGAGAAGAAGAGAAGAAGAAGGAGGAGGAGAAGAAGAAGGAGAAGAAGGAGGAGGAGGAGGAGAAGAAGGAGAAGAAGGAGGAGGAGAAGGCGTCTGCTCCCTGACGTTGCAGGAGGAGCTGCTGTGAGTTGATCACATTGAGTCTCGGTTGTCGCTCTAATGTCCAGACAGACGTCTCTCTCCAGGTTTTCTCATCAACTAATTTAAATTGAATTAAAAAATATTATTTTAATACATGAATGATTTTAGTCATAATGTCGCTGTGAATTTTTCTTTTTCCGTCAACATCGACTAAAATAGTTTTACTGTAGAAACAAAGTTGATAAAAACATGTGCATGTATCCGCTACCGTGGATTTATATTAATTAATTGTATAGAAGTTAAATAAGGGAATAAAATATCAGAGGAACCCCAAACCACCTGAAGAACAAAGATCATAAAAAGCCTAAAACTTTGGAGACGTGAGCATTTTGGAAGTCACAAAAAAAATCCCTTAAAATGTAATAAACCTCCGAAATAATCAGTTTTAAGAGCCGATAACTTAAAGCCTGAATATTCCACCGGCTCTCGGCTCAATTAGCGGCCGGCAGGCGGCACATCATCGTTCTGTTTCTGCCATTCAGGTTCCATGTTTGATTATCTCCTCCACCAACACACTTTAAGTGGACCACCCAGTCGGCTCCAATTATAACTCTGCAACACTTCTTCTTCTCCTCCTCCTCTTCTCCCCCGACGGCTCAAAGGAGAGCATCACAAGTGGACACCTGTCAATCTCCTTAATTAACAATGATCTGAGCGCGTACAGACCTCCAGTCTGCAGCGCACAAAGGCCGCCAAGGATTACGCCGTAAATCCTAAAAACACGCTGCGGCAACTGTATTAACGTTGTGTGTGTGTGTGTGTGTGTGGAGGGATTACGACCGCGCTAAACAACTAAACGTCTCTCCCTCCGCCTCTTTCCCATTAGTTCAGCGACTATGTGACTCAGACGAGCTTCACAAAGCCCAGAAAACACATTTTTAGGAACAATTAGAAGCCGATAATAAAGTGAAACGATCAGTTTATGAACTCTGAGTCCAACCAGCTCAAAAACTAAGAGTGTGTCAATTAATGCAACACTTTCGGTACATTGAAGTATTTTATTAATCCAATAAATATTGTTCAATATTGTTCCACTCTAAAGATTTTTGTCCAACAAACGTATTTAAACCTCCGAACTAATCTAGTTATAATGACAACGTCCTTGAAGTTGATATTTATGAATAATTAAACAATAGAGACCGACCCTCTGAAGACCTTCTGACCCCGGCAGTAAACAATAAACACGGCGCGAGGCGAACAAAGAGGTCGTTGTGTAGTTTAAAAGTAAAAAAGGTTTCAGTCGTGTTCAGTTAACTCTGGACGCTCAGCGGCCGCCGGGCGACGCCCCCGGTCACGACGTCGGTGTCAAAAAAAAGAGACAATAATGGCCACCAGCAGAGAAATCCCCCGGCTTGTTATTTAAACGCCTAAAAAAGGCCCGGCGGCGGCGGCGCGTTGCCACATCACCGCAGGAGGTAGCGGCGCCGTCAAAGGGGAAGTTAACTTTGGTTTCAACCCTCTTCAGAGCGCACACAGCCAATCAAACGGGGTCCCGGATGCTCTTATCAGGGGGGGGGGGGGGAGGGGAGCCACTCCAACAGTCTCATTACTGGCTCGGGTCTATCAGCCCCCCCCCTCCTCCCTCCCCCCAAATCACAAAGGCCCAGAGCCGTGAAGCCGGCAGCCCGTCGGCCTGAGAAAGTGTCGCTGGACAAAAGCAGAACGAGGCGCTCCCGTCTGATAATCACATTCCTGCAGACGCAGATATTATGGGATGGCCGCGTAGAGTCGATGCCATCGAGAGAGCCGGCGGGTACGGTGTTAAACTGGCTGCGAGGCAATGGGTTAAGAGAAACGTATACAAACATGTAATAAGCTGCAACGTGTGCATCTTTGTGTGCATATTTTTATATAATATTTTGTTCCCCTCTAAAATAAAATGTTGTTTTTCATACAAGAAAAGAAATTCACCATTTGCCTCTTTTCAAACTAAAATAAAAACACCCAAAAGAAATAAAACATTTCGGTGACCTCCGTTGATCTTGGGAGATGGAAGACATTTTTTTTTAATTTCTAAAAAAATGTCAGCATGGATAGAAATCACTGGTAATTAAAATAAGTTAAAATTAGTAATACTAATTTTTAAAGAGTCATATTCTAAACTCTAAACCAACATTGAGCTTCTTTGTTGTTACATTCATGAAAAAACTCAACGGTTTACAACTTAATACAGCGTCATTTAAAAATCAGTGCTCCATTAAAGCTCCGGCGCTCGATATAATAAAACCGACATCAAAGGAAATAAAGCCGAGCCCCGCCGGACATTTAAGAAGATTTCTATTTGTTAAGAGTAATAATTTCCCCGAAGCTAATTGTCGAGTTTGTGGTTCAGAACGAGCGCTCGGAGGAGGAGGGGGGGCGCCGCAATCTGGAGTCCAAAAAACCTCATTTGCATCAAGTGCCACCAAGAATAGCCGCGATTCCCACACGCCATCAGCACGCCGCCGGCGGGCAGATGAGATTATTCATCGACGTGCAAATTGGCACATCAAAGTCGGACCGGAGGAGAGCGGCGGCGTGATTAGCAGCCTCGACGACAACCACGCGGACAAAAGGCAGATATTTAAAAATGATTCCGACGTCTATTCATCTCCTGCACGTGGCGGACGGAGCGGGTTCTGAGCTTCAGAATAAAACATTTCAGAATGAATTGTTGAGTGAAATGATGCCGTTTGTTCATTTACTCCTCAGTTCTGTTATGTTCACTTCATCTGTGCCAATAAAGTTGATTGCGAGTGTCAGTAGGCGACCAGCACACCCACAAACAGTCTATGCTTCATGTCTTAAAGCTGCATTCTCTCTCCTGACCACCAGGGGGCGGCTCCTCTGGTTGTATAGAAGTCTATGCTTCATGTGTTAAAGCTTGTCCTCTGAGCGGTGTGTGTGTCTTACGTTGGAAGGCCTGGTTCCCCCCGCTGTGAGCAGCTCTGTATCCCCCCTGTTGGTACATGTTTGGGGGCGGGGCGTTGCTGTACTGTCCTCCGCCTCGTTGGTTTCTGTTCACGCTGTGACTGGAGGAGGAGAGGGAGAGAGAGAGAGGGAGAGAACATGATTTTAAAGGTTGATATGGATCCGTCTCCTTGAACAGGAAGTTCTGTTGGAGACGCTCAAGTTCATCTTTGTCTTGTGTTACGCAATAATCCATCAGGAAGAGTTTTGATCGACAGTGAAAACAAATTAAAACTCAACTATCCTGAATTAGTTCAACAAAAGTAAAAAGAGTTTAGAGTTTACCGAAATGTATTATTATTTTTGGGACAGTGGCAAAAAGAAAAATATATATATATATGTATGTGTGACTTTTTTTCGTCCCGATGTGCGCGCACACGCCGGCATCCGAGCTCTGTGGCGCGCGAGACGGAGATCGGAGTCGTGTTAATGCGACACTAGAGACAGAATGACACGCTGCTGGAGAGACGACCAACAACAGACGGATTGGAAGCTCATTCTGCGCATGCGTTAAATACGTTAAAAAAAATTAACTAATTAATCCTGTAATTTAATCATAACGCGTTATTTTTCACAGCACTAATATATATATAAAGATATATGTAAAAATACATATAAAAATAATTTAAGAAAATATATTTAAAAAAATGTTGTGTGTATATATATATATATTTAAATATCTCTCTATATATATAAAATATCTCTCTCTCTATATATATATATTTAAATATCCCTATATATATATATATTTAAATATCTCTCTATATATATATAGAGAGATATATTTAAAATATCTATATATATATTTAAATAAATATCTATATATATTAGGGCTGTCAATCAATTAAAAAAAAAAACTAATTAATCGCACATTTTGAAATTGCGATTAATTAATCCCGAATAATCGCGCTTAAAAGTTTTTTCCTTCTTTTTAAAGACAAAACTTCACACACTGCTGTGTTTTCAAAGAGGCTCCTACCTATAAAGTGCCAGCGAGGTATTTAATATCGTGGATGATAAATTGTTTCTTCAGTGAAACATCAGATTAGTAAAAAAAAAGAAGTATATTGAGACCCCATTGGTCCTGTCATCTTTAACACTGAACAGCAGCAGAACCAGTGGCCTTGGTAACTGACTGACATTCACATATGTCACGTTAACCCTCTGGAGGCTGGGGGCATTTTATACATTTTACAAAATAAATAAAATTCACCGTTTAAAGTCTTTTGCATGTGACACACCCCCACGTGTTATACATCAAACATTCCAGAACAATCTCAGCTCTATTCAATGAGGCTCATTGTCCTCACGCCGTGTTCTCTGCTCTCTAACCCCCAGTGTGACCGGACGGGCCAGCGCGGCGCTTGAGTTGCCGGGGACCGGCTGGCTGCTTAATGGATGGGCTTAGATCACCCAGTTGTTGGATTACCTCCCCCCCTTCTACTCGTTGCAAGTTATGTACCCTCGGCATAGGGGGGGGGGGTTTTTTTTCCTTCTTCTTCCCTCCAATCAATCAATCAAAATCTGACTGACAGGCTGCTAAATGAGCCTAACCTGTGAGGTGGGAGGTCCTTTGTGATTTACTGAGTGTTCATTGGTTGTTCTTTTCCCAAAATGTTGACAGACAAACGGATTGACAATCACGTTGAAGGTTTCGTGTGTCGAGTTCTTTCCGCGCCGCGTCCCCCGACACGTCCCCTCCGTTCCTCTGAGTATCAGAGGGGGAGACGGGAGGAAGGAGGAGCAGGAGGAAACCCGACTGATTCATCCACGAGTTAAACTCATTTATGCTCCTTATTTTCGCGGAGAAATAATTGTTTTAAAAACGGAAACAGTGTCAAACTATGGAGGACTCAAAATGACTTAAGTATAAATAAATAAATGCATGAATAAATATGGGAATAAATAAATAAATGTATAAATAAATAAATAAATGCTTAAATAAATGTATAAATAAATACAGGAATGAATAAATATAAGTTATAAATCAACAGGACATCATTAAATCAATATATTTCTACATTTCTGTATTTCTACATTTATTTATCTATTTTCATTTATTCGAGGACGGAGGACGGTCTTTCTGGTCGTGTGACGTCACCACAGCAACTGTTCTTGTTCATGAATTTACTCAATTATTCTGTGTTGCGGTGTCACTGTGTCGCTGTATACTCCGCCCACAGCAGCCTGGTACTTGTTCCCGATAAACGGAAATAACTATAAAACGCCTCGTAGCTTTCCATCCTGACCGATCAGATCTCGCACACACAGCACAGCGAGCGCGCCTGCCTGAGGGCGCAGGTCCCATGAGCAGAACCTCAAATCTCGTCGCATATCACTCAACAACAGTAGTATTTAGAATGTACAGACAAGAATGCATAACACGCTTGTTCGTCTACAGGTCCAAGTGCTAGGGATGATTATTTCTGTCTTGCTCCTGATTTGACCAATCCTGTTTAACAATGAGGTTCGGACGCCCCAGCTCATTTGAATATTAAATAAATGAAGATAGAGATATAAATAAATGAAGAAATACAGAAATGTAGAAATATATTTATTTAATGATGTCCTGTTGATTTATAACTTATATTTATTAATTCCTGTATTTATTTATTTATTTATACATTTATTTAAGCATTTATTTATTTATTTATACATTTATTCATTTATTCCTATATTTATTCATGCATTCATTTATTTATTTATTTATACTTAAGTCATTTTGAGTCCTCCATATCAAACCGTACTGCCGCGGTTTTAAAAAAATAAAAAAAATAAAAAGTTGCGTTAATTGCGTTAAAATATTTTAGTGCGTTAACGCGGCCAAATTAATCGCATAGATTAACGCGTTAACGCTGACAGCCCTAATATATATAGATAGATATATAGCGCAAGATCTATATCCAAAGATAAACACATAAGACGGAGAGATATGACATAAGAAGGCTGGCAGTTTGATTCCCGGCTCCACACACCGTAGTGCCTTTTGGCAACAAGCTGAATGCCCAAATGTTCAGATCGTATCGGAGATGAAGGACAAAGACTTTGGAACAAAAGGCAACGCAACGATTCTCCATGTTTAATTTAAATGTCTCCAGTCACATGTCTCCATGTTTAAACGTCTCTTGTCTCTAGTCTCTAGTCTCATGTTTAAATGCCTCCAGTCTCTAGTCTCCATGTTTAAATGCCTCCAGTCTCTAGTCTCATGTCTCCATGTTTAAATGCCTCCAGTCTCTAGTCTCTAGTCTCCATTCTGATGGCGCCGCGGACGGCCGCCTCGGTGCGTTGGTGCGCGATGTTTTTTGTTGTTTTCGTCTTAAATACTGTTTTCTGCTGTGATTCCCGGAGCTCTTTCACCAGAGAAGAGCTCATGAACATCAGGGGAACAACTCCAGCGGATTTATTTCCAACGTTTTTAACTTCTGTGGAGTTACTGGACATTTTTGTAAAAGGTGTGCTCACCTTCGCCCACGCGGTGAGACGCCGCGGAGAGGAACGCTCAGGGCGCTTATGCGGCTACGGAAACGGGATCTCGTACAGCGCTGCCGGGCATATTTCTCCAATGTCCGCTCACTGTGCAACAAACTGGACGAACTCCAGCTGCTGGTGGGAGAGACAGAGACTTCTCCTCATCCTCCGTCCTGTGCTTTACGGAATCATGGCTAAGTGGATCGATACCAGATTCTGCGCCCAGCTCGCTGGCTTCCAGCTGTTCCGAGCGGACCGGGTCACGGAGCTCTCCGGAAAACAAAGGGTGGAGGAATCTGCTTTACCTCAACAACGGCTGGTGCAACGACGTAACGGTCATTCTTCAGCAATGTTCGCCAGACCTGGAATCTTTATCATTCACTGCAAACCCTTCTACTCCCCACATGAGTTCGCTTCATTCATCCTGGCCGGAGTTTACATGCCGCAGGGGAACGTGCACGAGGCACAGCAGACCTCGCTGAACAGATACGGTGTGTGGAGCGGACCTTCCCGGACTCTTTAGTTATTGTACTGGGATTTTAACAAAGGAAACCTCAGCCACGAACTCCTAAATATAGACAGTTAATTAAATGCCCTACCAGAGAGAAGAGCATTCTGGACCACTGCTACACAACAATCAGCAGGGCCTATCACGCCGTCCCTCGAGCTGCACTGGGAAACTCTGACCACGTCATGGTTCATCTGATTCCCTCATACAGGCAGAGACTAAAGCTCTGCAAACCTGTGGTGAGGAAGTTCAAGAAGTGGACCAGTGAGGCTCTGGAGGATCTACGGGCGTGCTTGGACTGTACTGACTGGGATGTCTTCAGGACTGCTACCAACAGCCTGGATGAGTACACAGAGGCTGTAACTTCCTACATCAGCTTCTGTGAGGACAGCTGTATTCCATCCAGCTCCAGGGTGAGTTATAACAACGACAAACCCTGGTTCACAGCGGAGCTCAGGAAGCTAAGACTGCAGAAGGACCAGGCATTCAGGAGTGGGGACAAGGACCTGTACACAGAGTCAAAATACAGGTTTAGCAAGGCGGTGAGAGATGCTAAACGACTGTACTCTGAGAAACTGCAACAGCAGCTCTCAGCAAACGACTCTGCTTCTGTCTGGAGAGGCTCAGGCAGATCACCAACTACAAGCCCAAATCACCCCACTCCATGAACAATGTGCTTCTGGCAGACGAGCTCAATGAGTTCTACTGCCGCTTTGAAAGACAATGGAGCAGTCCTGAGACAATCCCCACAGCCCCATCAACAAGCCACAGACCATCAGCCCACCCTCCCCAGCCCATCAGGGGCTCACACCTCTGGAGCACCCTCCATCAACTCAGCGACGACCCTCGTCATCCTGGAGAGACGTCAACAGGCTGTTTAAAAAGCAGAACCCCCGCAAAGCAGCGGGCCCGGACTCCGCCTCCCCTCCACCCTGAAGCACTGTGCTGACCAGCTGTCTCCGTGTTCACCGACATCTTCAACACCTCCCTGGAGACATGCCACGTTCCAGCCTGCTTCAAGGCCTCCACCATCATCCCGTCCCCAAAAACCCAAGATCACAGGACTCAATGACTACAGGCCCGTCGCTCTGACCTCTGTGGTCATGAAGTCCTTTGAACGCTTGGTCCTGTCACACCTCAAGACCATCACCGACCCACTCCTGGACCCCCTGCAGTTCGCCTACAGAGCCAACAGGTCTGTAGACGATGCAGTCAACATGGCCCTTCACTACATCCTCCAGCATCTGGACTCCCCAGGAACCTACGCCAGGATCCTGTTTGTGGACTTCAGCTCTGCTTTCAACACAATCATCCCGTCCCTGCTGCAGGACAAGCTCTCCCAGCTGCACGTGCCCGACTCCACCTGCAGGTGGATCACAGACTTCCTGACCGACAGGAAGCAGCACGTGAGGCTGGGGAAACACGTCTCAGGCTCCCGGACCACCAGGTTCCCCCCAAGGCTGTGTTCTTTCCCCTCTGCTGTTCTCCCTGTACACCAACAGCTGCACCTCCAGTCACCAGTCCGTCAAGCTCCTGAAGTTCGCGGATGACACCACCCTCATTGGACTCATCTCTGGTGGGGACGAGACCGCCTACAGGTGGGAGACTGACCACCTGGTGACCTGGTGCAGCCAGAACAACCTGGAGCTCAACGCTCTAAAGACAGTGGAGATGGTTGTGGATTTCAGGAGGAATGCAGCCCCACCCGCCCTCTCATCCTGTGTGACTCCCCCGTCGACGCTGTGGAGTCCTTCCGCTTCCTGGGCTCCATCATCACCCAGGACCTCAAGTGGGAGCTGAACATCGGCTCCATCACCAAGAAGGCCCAGCAGAGGATGTTCTTCCTGAGGCAGCTGAGGAAATTCAACCTGCCAGGGAGAATGATAGTACAATTCTACACGGCCATCGTTGAGTCCATCATCTGCTCCTCCATCACCGTCTGGCACCCTGCAGCCACAGCCAAAGACAAGCGCAGGCTGCAGAGCATCATCCGCTCGGCCGAGAGGGTTATCGGCTGCAATCTGCCTTCCCTCCAGGTCCTGTTCACCTCCAGGTCACTGAAGCGGGCCAGAAAGATTGTCGCTGACCCCTCCCACCCTGGACACTCACTGTTCAAGTCCCTCCCTCGGGAGGAGGCTGCGTCCATCATGACAAAGACCACCCGCCACACCAAAGCTTTTTCCCGTCGGCAGTCGGGCTCATCAATGGAACCCGGACTGACTGACTGTCACCCCCAGGACTACCACCTCTTCTTCCACCTTCCTCCCGCTCCTTCCTCTTCCTCCTCCTCCCTCTTCCTCCCTCCTCCTCCTCCTCCTTCTTCTTCCCTCCTCCACACGTCACTTTAACATGCACTTTAACTTGAGGCCTCCTCCACACATGCCACTTTATTTACATGCACTTTAACTTAAACACACGCCACGCGTAACATACACTTTTAACTAAAACACACCACTTGAAGCACACACCCAAACACTTTCACATTACTTGTTGTCTTTCTGTCGTGTTGATTGTTGTTTGTTTGTCATGTCCAAATGTTGCACCTTCCACCAAAAAAAATTCCTCGTTTGTGTAAACATTCCTGGCAATAAAACTGTTTCTGATTCTGATTCTGATTCTAAATGCCTCCAGTCTCACGTCTCATGTCTCTAGTCTCCGTCTCCCAGCAGCAGCTGCTCGTTTGGCCTCATCGAGCCTCATAACCGACAGAATCACTGAATTAACGACTTAGTTTAGCGGGAAAAATAAATTGTACACCATCAGATTTCTTCAACTCCTTCATAATGAATGCGCAGTGGGCCAGATGTTCAATCATTCACGTTTCCCTTAATGATAATATCGACGTGTGGATCATAATCAAGGACGGCTGGGTAACGGGGAGCCGACACATCTCACATCTTTAAACACTCGCAATTCACTTTCAACGCTCGCCACCGCCACGCCGCGACAACAACAACAGCGTGACAGTAGAAACACTTTTAACATCAGCTGTGTGTGTTATTGATGCTGCTTGTTAAACCACGACGGGCTCAGCTGCATTTCAACTGATAATTGACATTTAAACAAGTTTAAAGTTCATTCAAGGATCCGCAGGGCCACGTCGTACTAAAGATCGTTTGTGGAGTGTTTTAATGTGAAGAGGTCAATAAAAAGTCTGTAAATGAAGACGAGGCTCCAGCGTGAGAACGAGAACAAGAAGAAGAACAAGAACGAGAAGAAGATGAACAAGAACAGCGAGAATATGAAGAACACGAACGAGAAGGAGAATAAGAACAAGAACAACAAGAAGATGAAGAAGAACAAGAAGAAGAAGGACAACAAGAAAAAGAACGAGAATAAGAACAAGAAGAAGAATGAGAACAAGAAGATGAAGAAGAAGAAGAACAACAACAAGAAGAACAACAACAACTCACCCCAGAGCCCGGAAGCCGGACTGGTCCAGGTGCGCCTGCTGCCGGTTGGAGTTGAACCCCAGCTGGGGTCTCCACGGTTGCCTGTTGCCCTTCTCCCAGTCGCCCGGCTTCAGGACCTTGTCGGGCATCCTGACAAAACAACAACAACAAACAAACAAACGTCAGCGCTGCACTCAGATGTTTGAATCTGATCCCAGAGAGAAGAGAGCTCTCAGTATTACAGGATTATTTTATGTTCCATGAAGATCATCTCAGGTGTTATTTATTTAATTAACGAGTATTGCTATTGTATTTTATTTTGAAATGTCCATTTTATTTATTTTACCATGCGAGTTTCCTTCGTGATTAATAAGGTTCCATCCCATCGTGATCAAAGAGTTGTTTGTCGTCATTAATTTACTTTATCGATAACTATTATATTTAATTTATAGAAGTTAAGTTATAATATATATTATATTAAGTTATAATAACTTATTACAATAACTGCATGATGTCACAGCCTGACATCTCCTCCTCACTGGAGTTCAGCACCAGATGCAGATCAATCCGCCGCTGAAAATAGTCCCAACAAAACGTACTTGTTCCCTCTTGTGAGAAAGTTGTTTGTTTTGGTCGATTTGTTGGATTTATAAATATAAAACATCGGCAGGCTTTATAACAATGAGAACCAATTTATGAACATATTAACAAAAACATGTCTCCGCCTGAAAGAAGTGGTTTGATGAAAGAAGTCCTCACTTGGCTCCAGGAAGGAGGACGGCCTTGAACACAAAGTCCTTGTCAAAGTGAGGATCTCTGAACTTCACCCTGGAGAGAAGAAGACGGACAGAGTCCATGAGCGTCTGTGATGGTCGCCTGGAGGATTGTTCTCCTCAAGTGTTTCTGCACATTCTCGTCTACTTTCCATGATCCACGTGTTCCCTCAACGCCTCTCCTGCCTCAGAGAGGGAAGGCGGCACACTCGTTCTCATGAAAGGTGGGAGGATTCACACGGCGCTAGAAATACTCTTCATACACTCACACACCTCTATCCATCCATCTCTCATCTCATCACTCTCTAGCCATCTCCATCACTCTCTCTCTCTATCTCTATCTCTCATCTCCATCACTCTCTCTCTCATCTCCATCACTCTCTCTCTATCTCTCATCTCCATCACTCTCTAGCCATCTCCATCACTCTCTCTCTATCTCTCATCTCCATCACTCTCTCTCTATCTCTCATCTCCATCACTCTCTCTATCTCTCATCTCATCACTCTCTAGCCATCTCCATCACTCTCTCTCTCTCATCTCCATCACTCTCTCTCTATCTCTCATCTCCATCACTCTCTCTCTATCTCTCATCTCCATCACTCTCTATGTATCTCTCATCTCCATCACTCTCTCTCTATCTCTCATCTCCATCACTCTCTCTCTATCTCTCATCTCCATCACTCTCTCTCTATCTCTCATCTCCATCACTCTCTCTCTATCTCTCATCTCCATCACTCTCTCTCTATCTCTCTATCTCTCATCTCCATCACTCTCTAGCCATCTCCATCACTCTCTATGTATCTCTCATCTCCATCACTCTCTCTCTATCTCTCATCTCCATCACTCTCTCTCTCATCTCCATCACTCTCTCTCTCATCTCCATCACTCACTCTATCTCTTATCCCCATCACTCTCTAGCCATCTCCATCACTCTTAAATACAGAAAAACGACCAAAACAGGACACGCCTCCTTTTTACATTCACATCAATTTATGACTACTTTTAAAAGAAAAGAAGAAAAAACAAACTGAAGGAATGTGTCTCACCCGATCGCGTGGTTCTGTGTGATGTCCCGCAGCATTGGGATGGGAGACGCCACCGGCCTGAAGGACACAAGGAGTGAGCAGGTGAGTCGTGAGCGGGGTGAGTCGTGAGCGGGTGAGAGCGAGTGAGTCGTGAGCGGGTGAGTCGTGAGCGAGTCGTGAGCGGGTGAGTCGTGAGCGGGTGAGAGCGGGTGAGTCGTGAGCGGGTGAGAGCGGGTGAGTCGTGAGCGGGTGAGTCGTGAGCGGGTGAGAGCGGGTGAGTCGTGAGCGGGTGAGTCGTGAGCGGGTGAGTCGTGAGCGGGTGAGTCGTGAGGGGGTGAGTCGTGAGCGGGTGAGTCGTGAGGGGTGAGTCGTGAGCGGGTGAGTCGTGAGCGGGTGAGTCGTGAGCGGGTGAGTCGTGAGGAGGTGAGTCGTGAGCGGGTGAGTCGTGAGCGGGTGAGTCGTGAGCGGGTGAGTCGTGAGGGGTGAGTCGTGAGGGGTGAGTCGTGAGGGGTGAGTCGTGAGGGGTGAGTCGTGAGGGGTGAGTCGTGAGCGGGTGAGTCGTGAGGGGTGAGTCGTGAGGGGGTGAGTCGTGAGCGGGTGAGTCGTGAGCGGGTGAGTCGTGAGCGGGTGAGTCGTGAGCGGGTGAGTCGTGAGCGGGTGAGTCGTGAGCGGGTGAGTCGTGAGGGGGTGAGTCGTGAGGAGGTGAGTCGTGAGCGGGTGAGTCGTGAGGAGGTGAGTCGTGAGCGGGTGAGTCGTGAGCGGGTGAGAGCGGGTGAGTCGTGAGCGGGTGAGTCGTGAGGAGGTGAGTCGTGAGCGGGTGAGAGCGGGTGAGTCGTGAGCGGGTGAGAGCGGGTGAGTCGTGAGCGGGTGAGAGCGGGTGAGTCGTGAGCGGGTGAGTCACCCCGGGTGGAGCTCCTGCTGCAGCTGTCGTGTGTCTTACCTGTCTGGGAGGATGGGGTTGTCGTCCAGGTTCAGCGTCCCTAGGATCCCGTGGCAGAGCTCTGCGGGGATCTCGGTGGCCTGCGGGGTCAAAGGTCAAAGTGCCGGTTACAATCAGACACGTTGTGAACAGCAGGCCGTATTTACAGGGAGTCGGGTTCTCAGCCGGGCGGCTAACTGCTTTACGATGACGTAATCAATGAAAGATAATCGATTTGATGAGCTTTAAAGATTCGGAAAACATTTCTGAAGTCTTTGTTTACAATAATAATAAAGAAATAATGATTTTTTAACCCAGAGAGTAAATAACAACGTTCCTTGTATTTAGAAAAGCGTAATCAGCGAGACTAAACGGGCCGACACCTGCTCGGCGACACAAACACATCTGCAGTGAGGGACGCGCAGCGTTGGAGCCACGGCACCACAGAAGAAGACCGTCATTACAGACACGTGTTGGGAGTAAGCTGCAAGACGCCTCGCAGCAAAGAGAAACGTTCACTTAAAGGGGCGGCGACGAGGAACTCAAATCTACTGGTTCAGG
The DNA here is from genome assembly GCF_029220125.1 of Pseudoliparis swirei. Classification (NCBI taxonomy): domain Eukaryota; kingdom Metazoa; phylum Chordata; class Actinopteri; order Perciformes; family Liparidae; genus Pseudoliparis; species Pseudoliparis swirei. Next base: position 1,968,276 of record NC_079399.1, on the reverse strand, counting down.
TGGAGCTCTGGTCCTTCACTGGAGTAACGGTCTCAAAATGCTCTTAACCCTTGTGTTGCCTTAGGGTCATTTTGACCCGAATCAATATTACACCCTCCCCCCGCCTATGGGTCATTTTGACCCGATTCAATGTTTCACCCTCCTGTTACCTTTATATTTACTAACATATTTTACCCTTTGGGTTCAATTTGACGCCAGCAATTAAAACCTCCAGAAAATTATTATAATTAATATTGTTTTCCAAGTTTAAGTGTGAGGCACTTTATGTTTGTTTGTTGACTACCGAAAGAACACCGACATTAAACATTGAATGGGGTCAAATTAATCCTAAGGCGGGGGGAGGGTGTAATATTGATTTGGGTCAAAATGACCCTAAGGCAACACAAGGGTTAACCTACCAAAGTTAGTGCAGAATAATGTTTTTATTGTACCACTGTAATGTTGCAGCTCATTATGGAGCTCATTGGAATTACTAATTTTTTAAAATTGGGATATTTATATAATTCTTTTTTTTATTATTATATATAATTCTTTAAAAAAATATATATATATATATATAATTCATTAAAAAATATATTTATAGATTTTCTTTATTATATATAATTCTTCAAAAAAAATCTAGAATTCTTAATAAAAAAAATTATACACAATACTTTTTTTTAAATGTGGGAAGTTTCTGAAGTTATACAATTCTATTTATTATTATTATATATAATGCTTACAAAAATATTTTTTTATTATATGTAATTCTAAAAAAAAAGATTTAATAGTTTAAATCTAGAATTCTTAATAAAACAAAATTATTGACAACACTTTAAAAATTCCCATAGATTTCTTTAAAAAAATTGTTATATATAATATTCTTAAATATATCTTTATAATTGATTGTTTTTTGTATCATTATTCTGAATCAGAAAATGAACAAGTATTATTAAATATGTATGTTGTAATGTAGTCGTGCCGTAGAAGTCTACATATACAGGACTGTCTCAGAAAATTAGAATATTGTGATAAAGTTCTTTATTTTCTGTAATGCAATTAAAAAAACAAAAATGTCATGCATTCTGGATTCATTACAAATCAACTGAAATATTGCAAGCCTTTTATTCTTTTAATATTGCTGATTATGGCTTACAGCTTAAGAAAACTCTAAAATCCTATCTCATAAAATTTTAATATTTCCTCAGACCAAGTAAAAAAAAAGATTTATAACAGCTGAGTGTTTGTCAAGGCTCAGGAAACCCTTGCAGGTGTTTCGAGTTAATTAGACAATTCAAGTGATTTGTTTAATACCCTACTAGTATACTTTTTCATGATATTCTAATATTTAGAGATAGGATATTTGAATTTTCTTAAGCTGTAAGCCATAATCAGCAATAAATCAGAATAAAAGGCTTGCAATATTTCAGTTGATTTGTAATGAATCCAGAATGCATGACATTTGTTTTTTTAATTGCATTACAGAAAATAAAGAACTTAATCACAATATTCTAATTTTCTGAGACAGTCCTGTATATATGTATATATATATAAATATATATAATAAATATGTGCCTGATGTTAAAGTATAGGTATAATAACTCGACCCAAACCGACCAGTGAGTATCGAGACCACATTTCCCATCAGCCCCTGTGTGGCTTCCTGTCTGAAAGTGTTCTATTGTATTTATTCTCTTCATCCGGTTGATTTTAACTCATCGTGACCTTGTGGTGGCGCTTCGTGTTTTCTTACCTCGTGAGATTCCGTGCGGTAAAGTTCGTGGATGAAGTCGGCGAGCGGGTGAGACTTCTGCATGAACAACACGTCGCTGCCCAGACTGTTTCTCCTCTCTGAGGACGGAGCGAGAACAGAGAAGCTCGTTACTGGGCAGGCGGGGGCGCTAGAGACATAAAGACGGAAACACAGGCGCGCTTCATGTTCCTGCTCACCTTCCTCGGCGGAGAGGTCGGGGTAAACGTCATCCAGAGCCGCCATCAGCCGACGCTCGTCCACAAAAGGCAACAGGGCCACACCTTCAAAATAAAAGCACACGTGGAGCGCGTGTCAGTCGGGCATCTGGTATTACAACGGCGTCCACCGTGTTGCATTATAGTTCTAAATATTAGAGATGCGCCGATCAGGTTTTTGGTGCCGATCACTGAAATCAGTATCTGCCGATCCGATAATACCGATCACCGAGTCGATTGAAGCATTCTATTTATTATGTAGCATTATTGCCTAGGACTATGAGGAAATACATATATAAAGCAACTCAAACATTAAAGAAATTACCTTTTTCTTTAAACATTTAGGACTTTTACTTTGAAAAATGTCCTAATTGATACATTAAAATTGTTTGATTGCTATTGTAGGGGATTTCAGATATGTATGGAACACATCTGCATTATTCATTTCCTGGAACTCTTGGGGAAATCTATATACAGGACTTTTCTTAACATACAAAAGTCTGACTTATTTTTATAAACTCTTCCTTGGTCCAGTAAAACTGTTTTAATGTTAGCATAATTTAAGCTAAATCTCAGAAACGATCTATAAAGATACAAAATCAGTTCATTGTTTACTTTTATATGTTAGTGTATGATTTGTCGACATCTTATTTTGAAAAACGGATGTTTTTTCACGTGGTTCTTTCCGCTAACTTTGCAAAACCGGATGTTGTCACTTAAATCCTTCCGCTAACTTTATCAAACCCCTCTTTGCTCCCGATGGAATGTGTTTACCGTGAGTATCAGTCTATAAGGGCAGACATGTGAGAGTCGGCTGAGTCGACCCAGAGATTCAACTCGGGGGACGGGGACGCCGCTCGGTGGTGAGGATCCCCTCTGACCTCTCACTCTGCGGCCCTCGCCGGGCGCATCGTCTCCGTTGCGGTGCGCTGCGATTGAAACGTCTCTGATAGTTGTCGCAGATGTTACGTCATCTGATCGGCCGTTTTGAGAACGCCGATCAAAACCGATAATGGGAATATCGGCCGATATGGATCGGCGCCGATCAGATCGGTGCATCCCTACTAAATATGATCATACACGTCCCTCTAAATGACACACTGGCCCTTTAAAAGCTGCGGGGGGGGGGGGGGGAGAGACTCACCCTGCCAGGCGTATTTCTTGCCGTTGAGATCGATGGCGAAGTCGTCGGGGTAGAAGTCGATGATGGCGGATTCCTGTGTGAAGAAGAGGCGTCGTGAGAACAGGCCGACTCCTCGTCGCTCTCTGCTCCTCCTTCTGGACTCTAACTCATACCTGGCTGCTCATGAGGCTCCTCCACGTCGCGGGCAGGAAGTTGCCGCTGGCGGCAGGAAACACTCCCATCAGCTGCTCCAGCGGCTTGAACTGGACACAACGAGTTGAGTTAAGGTTAAACTCTACGTTGGTTTGAACTTCATTGAAACAACTTATTACCGTCTCACTGTGTATTCATACTAATTGTAACAATTTGTACCGTAAAAGTAACAGACAGCTACAGGGATGATGTCATCATCTCCACAAACAGCCAATGAGATTCCTCCGTTGGATTTTTGATTATTACAGAAAGCAAAAGAGCGTTTGTGATTCTTACAGTTTCAGGTTCTTCACCGATGAACTTTAATGACCTTTTACAAGAGGACTTCACGTCTCCTCCGCTAAGCTGAGGAGGACGCTTAGTCGTCTCCTTGCCATGGACCAGAGGGGCGTTCACTGACCCGTTGTAAATGTCAGACAAACAAACGTCTCTCGTTTCAGACGTCTGAACACGCACATCGACTTTGAGCCGAGGGAACAGGAAGGGGAGGAACTCTCTCCTCGTTAAAGAAACAAGATGGAAGAAGTCTCCAACACAAGATCAGCTCTTATTGTGAAACTCAAAATGCTGCTGTGACTTTACTGCCTTTTGAATGGAGGAACACATGATGATGAGAAGAAGAAAAAAAAGAAGGAGAGAGAAGAAGGAGAACAAGAAGGGGAAGAAGAATAGAGAAGAATAATGAGGAGAACAAGGAGGCGAAGAACAAGAAGAACAATAATGGGAAGAAGAAGAGAGAAGAACAAGGAGGAAGAAGGAGAAGAAGAAGAAGAGGAAGGAGAAGAACTCACCGGTTTGGTGTCCTTCTCAAAATCCGTGAAGAGTCCTTTGATGTCCTTGAAGTCAGAGGCGAAGGGCGCGTAGTGGAAGGGGAAGTACCACTTCCAGGAGGCGCAGCCCTGTAGACACGGTCAGGGTCACGTGACGCCAGATAACGCTCAACGCGCGCGGCGCTCAGATAACGCTCAACGCCCAGAACGATCACAAGTCACCCGCAGGCGTCTTTAAGCCGTCACACAACACGTTTCATTTATTATAGGAAACAAAACATTTGTCAAATGTAAAACTAAAGAAACGTCACATTATTATCACATCCAAATTATTATTATTTAAATCACTCTAAATAAATTGAGGAACTAAAGTTGACAGAATACTTCCATCATTCCACAGCAATCCGTGTACTTTCACTTATTTTTGAGCGTCGGCATATTTACTTTGATTTAATGCAAACATATTTCCAGTTGGATTATTAATCACGTCTTTACACTTCAGAACATTTAAAGTGTTTTACGTCACGACAGAACAAGATAGAAACTAAAGACGACCGCGAAGATAAAAACATTTTCTTTGCCCTTTTTTTAAAACCCCCAAAGTTCCACCGCAGAGCGAAAGCTTGAAACCCGATAAACCTGACATTTAATAAACCTGACATTAAATAAACCTCCGGGAGCCGAGGACGCTCCACGTCTTTAACTTAAGCTTCACTTCCCACAATGCACATCTCTCACATGGGGACTTCTTAGTAAAAAGGATCCGGCCTTAAATAAATCGCAATATGTTTTTTCCGTGAGGAAAAATGAATGTGTGACCTTGGTCAGGGGGTCAAAGGTCAACAAAAATAAATAAATACATTTACATTGTTTTGTAAGAACGGAGACGAGAGAATAAACATGTTTCACAAGATGTTTACGTCTTAATTTAAAAATTGTGACTTAGAAAAATGCATGATTAATTATTATTAATGACCATTAGCGTTATTTAACCAGCTGCATGTAAAACATTTCAACACCATTTCAAACCAGGAAGTCGTGATTCAACTTCCCAGAAACAATAAATGTAACCTTCAAATCGTCGCGTTGAGAACCGACGCAGAAACTAATAAATCCTCCTGAGGCGTTCCTGATATTTTGTCCAGGGTAGAACGACAACCAGAGCCAAAAAACTTCACGAAGGTCGAGGAGACGTCAGCAGTTTTTTAATTAAGCGAAGCCAATATTAATTTAAAAAATGAAGATTTCGGCCTTTTAGATTCAACGCTGGATTAAAATATAATCATCTGTGGTTACAGAGCGGCTCTAATCTGGATTTGAATAGTTTCTTTAAACAAAGATCCTCTCAGGAAAGCGTCTTCCTGTGTTTGGGATGAACTCGGCTCGTAGACTCGAACCTGAGCCGTGAACGTGCAGCGGCAGCGAGCAGACCCCCCCCCCCCCCCCCCCTGCTAATGAATTCCCCCAGAAGGGCCCCCATGAGAGGGGCTTTGGCTCAGTGGACACACAGCGTGCATATAGACAGCTCAATCAGCCAGCCCCCCCCCCCCCTGAAGGGCCCCACAGCTGATCGTTTCATGTCCAGATTAAAGATCAATATTTTAGGACGATAAAAAGGATAAAAGGAAGATTTACACTGCAAACAATGAAGTGGAGCCGCTGATCTCCGAAGAGCAAAACACTCGCCGTCCATTACCAGACATTTATTTAAATCTTAATATTTATTTGGCAGTTCGAGATCAAAAAATGAACGACGGGATGCAGAAACTTTCACCGCCGCTGCATTCGTTAGTTTACAGCTTTAAAGTTGTTCACTTCAGTTTTTTGGGATATTTAAAAGTTTTCTGCTGTTTTCTCACTTTTTATTTTAACTCGTTTTAAATCCAGGTTCTAAAATTCAATATTAAAAGCTTTATATATACACACAGATATATATACAGGACTGTCTCAGAAAATTAGAATATTGTGATGAAGTTCTTTATTTTCTGTAATGCAATTAAAAAAACAAAAATGTCATGCATTCTGGATTCATTACAAATCAACTGAAATATTGCAAGCCTTTTATTCTTTTAATATTGCTGATTATGGCTTACAGCTTAAGAAAACTCAAATATCCTATCTCTAAATATTAGAATATCATGAAAAAGTATACTAGTAGGGTATTAAACAAATCACTTGAATTGTCTAATTAACTCGAAACACCTGCAAGGGTTTCCTGAGCCTTGACAAACACTCACCTGTTATAAATCTTTTTTTTTTACTTGGTCTGAGGAAATATTAAAATTTTATGAGATAGGATTTTAGAGTTTTCTTAAGCTGTAAGCCATAATCAGCAATATTAAAAGAATAAAAGGCTTGCAATATTTCAGTTGATTTGTAATGAATCCAGAATGCATGACATTTTTGTTTTTTGAATTGCATTACAGAAAATAAAGAACTTTATCACAATATTCTAATTTTCTGAGACAGTCCTGTATATATATATATAAATAAATATATATATATATGAATAAATATACATAAATAAATATAAATTAAGAATACAAATGTGAATATTTTGGCAGGAATCATTTTCATTTTATTTCCAGCTGCAGAGCTTTTGAAACTATATTTGTGATATTCTACCTTTAATAGTTTACAGTGGAGAAGGAAACGTATATATATATATATTTAAATGCTACTGTAAATGTCAGGTTGGTTGTGTTAGTGTTTGATGTTAACAAACAAACATGCTGATGATTTAACTATTTTAAATGAATTGAACCCTATTAAACGGTGGTCAGAAAGAAGACCCACTACAACACACACTTCATACAACACACATGTTAATTATTGAGAATACTTCAAACAGGAAGCCCGTTTAAAAAGTGAGTCCGCCAGGAGGTTCAGGCCACATTTAACAACCACCAGCAGCAGCAGCAGCAGACCCCGGGTGGCGGCGGAGGGATACCTGGTAGTAGTAGCGCAGCACCCAGCACAGACCCTCCACGTAGGACCGGACCACCTTCTTCTTGAAGTCCTCATCGGACACGTCCACGTCGAACTTGGTCTTGTAGTATCTCTGCTTCCAGCCGTCCTCCCACAGCCTGGAGCACACACACACATTTATACACAGTGTGTAATACAGACGACTTATTAACCTGCATTATTATTGATTGACTTTCTGAACCAGACAGATTTTCTTGTTATTGTTTTTCACTTTGTTTGTCCCAGGTGTGACGTCACATGATTCACCTGAGACCAACATTCATGTCTTCAGTGTCACTGAGGAGATCAGAACTTTTAGTTTTTTAACACAATCTGTTCAAAGTAAAAAAGTTTATTTGTGGTGAGATTTTAAATGACTCAGAATAAAATGTTTGATGAAATAAACATTTTAAGCTTCGTTATTGATTTTATTTTGATGGAAGAGTTGTTACACACGATGTGTTCAAAGACCGTCCAAAAGATTTTTTTAAAAGGACAATATTTTTTACCGCTTTTTAACAGGATAAACGGAGTAGTTTGGGCTGGTTTTTCCATCCCGCCGGCAGGTTAAACGATACATTTGTACCTAAACGATACATTTGTACCTAAACGATACATTTGTATGTAATCGATAAATTTTTATGTAATCGATACATTTGTACGTAAACGACGTGTTTGCTTATTAAAGCGCTGCTCTCCGTCTATAGATTTAACAAACAAATAAAACACTTGCTGCTGGAGTAGTTTAATGGCTTTGACTTGCTGGTAGATTTGAGGAGGTTTTTTTTGGGGGGGGGGGTAGGTTCTTCACCCATAATCAAGGCCGAGCCGAGCATCTGTGCGGCGGATCCTCGGAGCGGCCCGCGGGGAGCGCCGACTCCGAAGAGGAAAGCCTCCATGAATACCAATTTAGCCCGATGGATTTAGCAGCTTTGACGAGTGTCAGAGGAATTTACTGGAATATTCCTGCTTTTCATAATAATCACGTGCGGAAGGTAGTGGGAGCTCTTCAGCCCAGAGGTGTGTGTGTGTGTGTGTGTTGCAGCACTGTGGCATTAATGAGAGATTCCCTCCGCTCGGGTTGGTTCATCTTCGCTCGCCTGCTAAGATTTACTTAAAAATCCAAAAAGGCAATTTATGAACTACATGCAGCCAGTCTGCTGGAGATTTAAAATGCTTGTAAACTTCTTTACAAGTCAAATGTGACTGTAGTGTATTTTGGTCCAGTAGTCTTGTGTGTTTTGTCAAAGGAGAGCGGTGGCTTTGAAGAGCGTGACAACTTAAAGCACCCGGACGACGCAATTCAGACACCTGACAAAAGAACCGTCATCAGTGTAAGTGTATATTTATGATATGTTCCCCGTTCTGTCTGTGGCCTCCAGACTACGGTTCTCTTGTAAACTTCCACATTACAGGACTCGGCCTCTGCGGGGTCAAGAGGTCACGGGAAGCAGATTTAAAGGGTTTACCTGACGTCGTCTTCGGGCTCCGACTCGCTGTCGCTGTCCTCGGCTTTGCGCTTCATCCCCCTGTTGTCTGAGCTCGGCCCTGCAGACGACTGCACAGCGCGACAAAACCCACGAGAAAAACTAAACCATCAGGAAGTAGACGCTCAGCACTCGTAGGTTAGTGCAACAATCCCAACAAACATGGCGTCATGTCTTATTATTTATATAAGCGCTAGTGTGTTTGACAGTTTGAGTTAGTTTGGAGCTTCGTTCATAACGTCGACGTTGATATTCAAAACGTTTACAACAAAAAACACTTGTTGTAAAGTCCAAAAGTTAAAGTTTATATACAATTAAAAAAAAGATGGATCTAACAAACTGAATATTCTGCTTCAATGCATATTTGTTGGAATTTAGCATTTAAAAATAAAGTAAATGTTTTTCACTGTGGTGTAATAACCGTTCACAGCAACTCAACAATATGTATACTCAAATTACTTTTCTTTACATTTATAGTAAAAAATGTTATATAATTAATTTTTTTATTGAAAAATAATCAGCTCGGTCACTAGAATATAGAAAATAAATAAACATAATGAAGCACTATTACTTTAAAAGCGCTATATACGGTGAAAACTCAAAATATTCAGTTTATTTATCACACAGGAAAAAGAAAAGCAGGAAATCTTCACAACTGAAATTAATGAGAAATTAATCATTAATTAATCTACTAAAATCATTTAAACTTTGTGTATTGGGCAGGCGTGAGACTGTCATTCGAATTTGTATTATTTTTTATGTGAAATCATAATTATGTAAAATCCTTATTCATGTCAAATATATAGATTTTTTATAAAAAAGGTAAAAAAAAATACAATCTGCATAAATTAATCAGCACTTTTTAGCAACACGTACTGAACCCAGAACATAAAAATGTAAAATAAACCTGGAGGGTTATTAAATCTCATTGAACTCTTTGAAAACGCTGAAATAATGAAATAAAGCCACGCGCTCCTCGTCTTCCTGCGAGCCCTTTGTGCCGCTCCATTCATGTGCTAATGCACCGCCGATATATTGAAAGCTGTGCATGGGCGGGGCCGTTAAACGGGACGGCGGCCGCGAACCGGAGCTCGCCGCGGCGCTGGCGGCTACCTCGCAGAGCGCCGCGTTGTCAGGAAGAGGAGTTCTGACTGTTCTCCTCCAGGACCGCGTTCTCCTGGAGGAGCGTGAGGTTCAGAACACCGACGGGGTTCTCCTCTTCAGCCGGAGGAGCTCCGACTGACTATTTGACGATGTTGGATTTGCAGATCGTAAAAAGGACGGATGTCAAAGAAGTTTAAAGTCACACTAACGGCTGTCGACTAGAAGCTGGGAGGCCGCATCACGAGTAGAGAGAAAAGATAACGGCTTCAGTTCCTCGTCTTAAAAGGTAAAAGAGGTGAAGATATTCTAAATATAACGTTCAAATTAAGATTCTTTCAGGGCTCTAAAATACATCCACTTTGCTCATCTACTGCAGTAGAACCCACACAAACGCACTTCTAAACGCCGCTACTGTCCCTTTAAGAGGTCACCGGCTAGTCCGACCGACCAACCAGAGGCCCAGAACCAGAGCTTGTTTCCGTCTACTGTTCTCCTACCCTCCAAGTCGGACGCATTTAAATTGTTAATTGTATTTAATAAACATGGAGAGTCAAGCGTGTGCGTTTAACTCACATTGCCACCGTTCTTTATGGAGGCCTTCAGGGACTGAGCAGCATCCTGGATGAAAATAAACACTTCATCATCTCCATGTTGGATTATTTAAAGTCCTCCCTTCATGTACGTTGTACTTCCTCTTATTGGTGTTTATGTATAAATATTGTACGACACTTCCTCCTGATGAGATGAGCATCGTGACCCCGCGATGAAGACGAGCGCCAGGCCGTACCTTGTTGTGCTGCATCCTCATGTCGAAGGCCTGATGCCGGGGGTTCTGGACGGCCTCGGGCCGGTCCCTCCTCCCCAGGGCCTGAGGGGCAAACTGGCCCGTGGTCATGTGGGCGGGGCCTCGCTGCTGCTCCGCCTGCGAGGAAAACAAAATCACGCATTAGATTATTATTACGTTTAACTATTAACCAACATCGGAATCATTAACATTTAAATTGTAATTTATAGTTTTATTTAAATGTTTTTCTTGTTTATTTTATTGGTAAAATTAACCAGCTGCATGTTTTTAAAAAGATATTTAATAATAATAAAACATCCAAATAAAGTATAAATGAATGTCTGATCACATGAAAACTAAATAAATAAAGACATACTTCCCAAAGTACTAATACTTTCATCTTAAACAACTAAATATTTATATATATATAAAAATAAATATATTTCAAAAATATATATATATATTAGGGATGCACCGATCTGATCGGCGCCGATCCATATCGGCCGATATTTCCATATATATATATACAGATGACGTAACATCTGCGAGAACTATCAGACGTTTTAATCGCCGCGCACCGCAACGGAGACAATGCACCGGCGAGGACCGGCAGAGGTCAGAGGTCAACGAGGGGATCCTCACCACCGAGCGGCGTCCCCGTCCCCCGAGTTGAATCTCTGGGTCGACTCAGCCGACTCTCACATGTCTGTCCCTATAGACTGATGCTCACGGTACACGCATTCGATCGGGAGCGCGCGAGGGTTTTGATAAAGTTAGCGGAAAGAACCACGTGAAACAACATCCGTTTATCAAAATAAGATGTCGACAAATCATACACCAACATATAAAAGTAAATAATGAACTGATTTTGTATCTTTATAGATTGTTTCTGAGATTTAGCTTAAATTATGCTAACATTAAAACAGTTTTACTGGACCAAGGAAGAGTTTATAAAAATAAGTCAGACTTTTGTATGGGAAAAAAAGTCCTGTCTATAGATTTCCCCAAGAGTTCCAGGAAATGAATGATGCCGATGTTTTCCATACATATCTGAAATCCCCTACAATAGCAATCAAACAATTTTAATGTATCAATTAGGACATTTTTCAAAGTAAGTCATAAATGTTTAAAGAAATCTGTAATTTCTTTAATGTTTGAGTTGCTTTATATATGTATTTCCTCATAGTCCGAGGCAATAATGCTACACAATAAATAGAATGCTTCAATCAACACCGTGATCGGTGATCGGTATTATCGGTGATCGGCAGATACTGATTTCAGTGATCGGCACCAAAAACCTGATCGGTGCATCTCTAATATATATATGTAAATAAAATAAAAATATATATAAATAGATTTCAAAAATATATAAATAAATATACTTAAAATAAAAGCATATAAATAAATAAAATATATAAATATGTACCACAATGTCATTTCACTCACCTTCATCCTCCTCCGTTTGTCTTTCATTCTCCTCTTGAAGCCTTGCTGCAGGACAGAAACATGAAACTAATTAATACAAATAATATATATATATAAATATATAAATTAAAAAATTATAAATAAATGAATGTAAAAAATATATATAAATTAAATATATATAGAAATAAATATGTATAAATAAATATGTGTAATAATAAATATATCTCTCAAAGGTTCTTGTCTAAAATAAAAGAAGCTCTTTAAGAAGTTAAAATAGTCGACCGTGTGATTTCATCCTGGAGAATACGGTTGAAGAACTTTAAACTCTTCTCCAGCTTATAAATACTCTAATAATCTAGAAATAAGTATCTCACGTCGTCCTCTTTGCGCTTCTTGAAGATGTTGTCCTCGGCCACGCCCACCGCCTGCATGATCAGCTCCACCCGGTCCAGGGTGACGTAGCCATTCTCCGTCAGGTAGCCCTGAAACAGAGACGGTGTAAACAGAGACGGTGTAAACAGAGACGGTGTAAAGAGAGACGCTCACCCCGGTTTTGTGCACGACGTCTTTGTAGATGTTGACCAGTCGATCGATGGCGCCCTCTCTGCGAGGCACAACAACAACGTTTTAGAGACGGGAGTCAGGGAGAGACACGGATTGGACGATTAGCTCAGACACTGAGAACAGACATTTGGAGCTCGACTTTATCTTAGAAATAAAAACTTTTAAAAAATCTTCGGGTCCGATGTCTGATAAAAAAAAAGCACCGAATGGTTCAAAGTCGCATCCCAAATGTCGAGGACGCCGACTGAGCAAGAGGAACTTTACGGCACGCGGTTGTATTGGCACCTCGAGCAGACGGGCTTTAAATCTGGGATTCGATCGGCCGGACCGAGTTTAGATCTCAGTGAGGCGTGAACAATTCATCAGAACGTGGACTGTGGGCATCTTCCTCCCACAGAGGAGGGAAAAAGACATTTCCTGATGTTGCCTCTTCAAAATAAAAGATATGAAACAACAAAAGCAGGACTTTTATTGTGAAGAACTTATAGGACACTTCCTTTGACACAAAAACAACAACATCCCATCAAGGGGCTCGCATCGACTTGAGAAACAGTCGCAGCACATTTGTATCCCTCTCTGATCTTTACGGTCTTGAACAGCGGCCGAAGACTCAAAGCTCACCTGATCTCCAGGGACGGGAGGTGCGGCAGGAAGTCATTCCCAACGAAGAAGCACATGAAGACCCAGTCGTCGATGCTCCTCTCGAAGTCGAAGGGGAACGGCAGGCTGGCCATGGTCAGCTCTCTGGCCAGGTACTGGACACGCGGAGCGGAGGAACCATTAACGACTCTACAACAACAGCGTCTAAAATATTCTACATCTATATCACTTATTAAAATTACAGGAAGGAGAGATGTCTGACCTCCCGCAGCACACACAGCCGGATGAAGATGAACTCCTGCTCGGACACCGGCATCGAGTCGGCGAACTCATCGTGCTGCCAGAGAAAACGACACAAGAAGACCCCAAGTCCAGTTTGTGGGACGTTTCTAGTTGCAGAGACAGAAAGTTATTATTTAAAAACAATTAACGGCTCATAAATATGTCAGATTAAAAGGAACCAGACGGGAAGGTAAAAAGATCAGCGGATGGCAGAAGAAATAAAGTGGAAAATGTGATGTTTTCACCCGTAGTTCTGGTATTTAAAGCTAAAGGAACGGTCACGTTGTGTTGAGTCTGGCGCCCCCTCTGGACTAAAGTGGTAGTGTTTCTGACGTCCTCTCTCTCTGCCACAGTGATTATAAAACTCGTGAGACACACACTCTACATTTTGACAGGAAGCTCACCTCTCCCTTCTTCTCCCTCGGCGTCCCCTGACAGTCTTTGATTTCGTGGCCGACCTGGCTGCAGAGCGCACAGGGCGGGGCTTGTTGGGCTTGAACTCCTCTCTGATGATGGTGAAGTTGGGCTCGTGGGTGGCCAGGCCCAGCATGATGAGATCGGCTGCTCGGTGGGAGGAAAACTGGGTCAAATGACAACATTATTCCCGGTTACATCTGTTGGAGTGCAGAGCGAGACGTGAAGGCTCACCGTCGGCTCCACACAGGCAGTGGTGCGTGTTGGGGTCGTGGTTCGGTTGAGCTGCCGAAGGGAATCACAAACAAGAATCACCCTCACGGTTCGGTCCAGACCAAATATTTATTGGAGTTGGCAACATTTCTAATCCGTTTTGTAACTTTGACTCTTTTCTTTGTTAATTGCGTGTCCTTAAATGCGCTTAATGCACTTGAGTGGCTGTACCTCTCTGCCTCCGGATGTAGTCCATGATCTTGTGTTCCCCTTCACCGGGAACACTGGCGTCAGACAGCAAGACCTGGGCAGGAAAGGGTCAAAGGTCAGTGGACTGAAGACGATTGATTTGAACAGTAGTACGTCTACACCGCGTCCGACGCCTGGCTTCGCACCGTGATGTTCTTCCATCCCGGGTCGTTGCTGAGTCGGTCTGCGACGTAGTAGCGGAGACACTGAGCCAGGTTGTCCATGAACTCGGTTCCCTGGAGGCAAAACGAGTCAAATCCTGTCAGTTCTATACAAATAAACCTTTATTTATTAAATGCGACGACAAACGTCAACATGAGTGAAAACTAACTAACGGTGAAGCATCCAGTGACAAGCAGAAAGACTTACTGGAGTGATGCAGTTGCTGTCAAAGCGTTCTTTGATCTCATCGGGCGCAACGTAACCGCCTGAGGAGGGAGCAGCTCGTTAGGTGTGTGGAGCATAAAGGGGGACACACACACACACACACACACACACACACACACACACACACACACACACACACACACACACACACACACACACACACACACACACACACACACACACACACACACACACACACACACACACACACACACACACACACACACACACACACACACACACACACACCTCTCCCGAGGATCTCCTCCGTGATGCGCTGCTTCTCCTCCACCAACTCGACGCCTTCTTTGGAGGCGCGAAAGCGACGAGAGCGCTGCTGGTTCATCTTGGCCCGCGGAGCCTGGGGGGGAACACGAGGTTCGGCTCGCGTTACGCCGGCGTCGACCCGGAGGATGCTTGTATTTCATTTTCATCCGACCGCCACTCACCACGCCGTCGATGGCCATGTAGAGGACTCTGCGGGGTCGCACGATGTTGTACAGGCGGTCGATGTACTCGAAGATGGCGACCATCATCTCATCCTCGTTTTTGGGGGCGGCTCTGTGGACAGAAGAGGTCAGAGGTCAGGTAACGATAACTTAAAAACACTTCCCGGAGGACATCCCACCGACAAACACTCAGATGTGCGTCTTTCACCATATTAGCAACATTAGTTGATTTTTGTTGCAACAATCAAACGTTCAGGTTTGATTTTAGTAACAAAATAGAATTGTGCTCTTAAAGTCCCCGAATCACTCTGAATGCAGGGCTCCAGACTGCGACCAAATGGTCGCATTTTGCGCCTAAAATTAGACACAGTGCGAGTAAATTTTTCATCAACTCGCGCATGCGCGACCAGTAAATTAGCAGATTTCTTTTTTTTGTTATTAAATATTTTTGTTGTTTACAAACTTGTTCTACACTTCAGCCCACTACAGTTAGCGGTAATGCCTGAATGACTGGTTTGCTAACCGACATTAACTCCAGAAGAAGAAGAAAGGAGACGAAAACCGAAGAAGAAGAAGGCTGGCCTGTGTGTGTGTGTGTGGGGGGGGGGGCTAATGTGTGAAAAGAGGCGCACCGCAACGGAGACACAACAGGCGAGGCCGCAGAGTGAGAGGTCAGAGGGATCCTCACCACCGGCGTCCCCGTCCCCCGAGTTGAATCTCTGGGTCAACTCAGCCGACTCTCACATGTCTGAGCCCTTATAGACTGATGCTCACGGTAAACACATTCGATCTGGAGCGCGAGGGTTTTGATAACGTTAGCGGAAGGATTTAAGTGACAACATCCGGTTTTGCAAAGTTAGCGGAAAGAACCACGTGAAACAACATCCGTTTATCAAAATAAGATGTCGACAAATCATACACTAACATATAAAAGTAAACAATGAACTGATGTATCTTTATAGATATTTTCTGAGATTTAGCTTAAATTATGCTAACATTAAAAATGTTTACTGTACCAAGGAAGAGTTTATAAAAATAAGTCAGACTTTTGTATGTTAAACAAAGTCCTGTAAATAGATTTCCCCAAGAGTTCCAGGAAATGAATGATGCAGATGTGTTCCATACATATCTGAAATCCCCTACAACAGCAATCAAACAATTTTAATGTATCAATTAGGAAATTTTTCAAAGTAAAAGTTCTAAATGTTTAAAGAAATCGGTAATTTCTTTAATGTTTGAGTTGCTTTATATATGTATTTCCTCATAGTCCTAGGCAATAATGCTACACAATAAATAGAATGCTTCAATCAACACCGTGATCGGTGATTGGTATTATCGGATCGGCAGATACTGATTTCAGTGATCGGTGATCGGTATTATCGGTGATCGGCAGATACTGATTTCAGTGATCGGTGATCGGCACCAAAACCTGATCGGTGCATCTCTAGAAACCAACAAATGTTTTGATTGGCCACATCAAGTGCAACATGCACATGCTCAAGGTATGTTTTCTCTTCAAATATGTTTAAACTCAATACAGTAACTTCTGAAGAGTTCTCTGTTGTGAATGTTTTGCAGTTCATGAAGGCAAACAGGCATAAGATTGTATATTGTCAAATTATTTATCAGTAATACAGTAAAATGATGGGAAAACTTTGCAAGTCGATTTATAGTGTGTCAGGGTTTTCCTGCAGAGAAAATTTGGGCGCGCTAAGCCGTTTTCCCGAGCGCCTATGACAAATCCCGAGCGCCTAAGGCAAAAAAAAGTCTGCGTTGAAAAAACAAAAAACAACTGTGTTCATCAGGTTCATGTCAGCGAATATGTTCTCAATAGTATGTTTCAAGGAGGTGTGCTCACCTGTGTGCGCGTATCACGGCAGAGCGGCCAGCTGCTGACCACGCACTCAATAGCTCGACTGCATGAATAGAAGGTGCGCGCACAGCGCGCAAAATTTTTTTTTGGGACCACCCAAGACCCATTTTGACCCAGGAAAAAGTGCGCCCCTAAATTTTCTGCTTGCGCCCCTAACATTTTAAGTTAGGAGCGACTGTGCTCCTAGTTAAAAAAGTTAGTCTGGAGCCCTGGAATGTATTCTGCAAACACAAATACAGTTTTCTTCCTAATATTAAGTAATGTTTTGATGGTGTTCCAGGTGCAGTGGGTACATTTTTTGGGCTACAGAAAATCCCAAAAGCATGAAAAACATTAAATTAAATTTAAAAAAATGCAAATTCAACACTAGAGAACCACATTGAGAACGTTTAAAGTACAATTATATTCAAAAAACTACTTAATTGACTTTTAAATCATCAATTAAGATTTACAGAAATGTTATTTCACGACAGTTTTCCAGAAAAATACAACTAAATAATAATTCCCAAAAATAAAAGGCGTCTCAAAAGAGGAGGAGCCTACTTGTCCTCTGGATGTGTGCACGGGTGGATGATCCCGTTCATGTCCAAGTACAAGTTGTCAAATTCCACTTCGTTGGGGTTCGGCTTCGTCGTGTCGACGGGAATACGGACGCCATTACATTCTTTACCCTGTGAACACACAAATAAAGTCAGAGACTAAACACTTCAGTTTCTCATAAAGATTCATTAACACTTCATCCTTCAGTTTACCATAAACATTCATCATCACATGAAGACACTTCATCTTTCAGTTTACCATAAACATTCATCATCACATTAATCAACACTTCATCCTTCAGTTTATCATAAACAATCAACACTTCATTCTTCAGTTTATCATAAACACTTCATTCTTCAGTTTATCATAAACAAACACATCTGGATATACGTGGTTTTCATTGTACAGGAAAGACAACACGTGACGTTACATGGAAATATAAATACGTGACGTAGAGGTACAGGTTAGGTTTTTACCATTAAAAGAGTTAAATGCGTATTTTAATTTACGTTATATATATATTCATGTATTCGTTAAATCTCTATTGATACGTTATTTTAAGAGCCAAACAACCGTTTTGTTTACATTCTGGTGATACAAATAAAATAAAAATACATCGACTACGCGTCATCAACGGGCAGGAAAAGACCCGTAACCGTCGGTAACGAGTTCTAAGAAACCCACAAAGCGGTAAAATATGTGATAAAATGTTCCCGCGCACGTTCACGAGAAGCATCAACCGCTGCGGGTAACGAGCTAACGCGAGCTAACGCGAGCTAACACGAGCTAACGCTCACCTTCTCCTCGACACAATGGACGATGATTGACGCATATTTTCTGCTCAGCCAGCGGAAAAACGCCGGGACTCCCATCTCCGGTTGACTCGTTAATCTGTCGGCTCGTGAAAAAACTAAGTGAAGTATTGAGGGAAAGCGGGTTAAAATGGCAAAAGTTTAAAACACGATATTTTTGTTGTGAATGCGTCGGCTTCGGCTACATGCTGTTGGCCATTGCCGTTGGACTGCTTCCGGTTCAGGTCGGCTTTATCCGGAGCATTCCGGAAAATAAATCTGAATGCGCCCACAGCGACCCCAACGAGCACCGCCGGTACTGCAGGGGGATAGATAGATAGGAAGCGTTTGTGGATCTCTCTCTCTCTCTCTCTCCCTCCTCCACTTACAGCTGCAGATGCATTCACTGAAATCATGATTATGGTCTCTGGCTCGCTGCAAACTATTTTCCATAAACACCGTGGTGTTTGTTGTTGTTGTTGTTGTTGTTGTTGAAATCAATTTCACCATGAACCCACCCCAGCCTCACGTTGAAAGCAGCTGATGGAAACAGAGTTTCCTGCTTTATTCTTTTCTCAGCCCGAGAGCTGATTCCTGATTTCCTCCAACAGACTTGAAGAGCGACAGCGCCCTCTGGTGGTGCTCACCGGTATGACCGGGAAGGAGCCTCCTCGTGTCTGCTGCGTTCATGACTGTATTCCTCTCACTCATCTGAAACATTCACTTCTGTTCATAGGAGTACGTTATGTGAAAGTTATTTCATTTATGTCATGCATTGTTGAAGGTAATAACAACCTCACATCTGGATGAAGTTCAAAATCACGTTTTTAACTCTTCTTTGTTTAGTTCAGTTTTTTATTCTCTTCAGTTAATTCAGAAACCATCTGCTCAGTAAGAAGTTATATTACATGCATTTATTTAACACTGTAAATAATAAAAAGTATATCGTAGTATATCACTGATCAATTCTGCAGGAATCTCTGAAGAATTTCATTTATATTTCAATAAACTTCTGGCTGAACGTTCCTCTCAGATAGATAACACACTTTCATTAAAAAAGATGGAAACTAACATGTTAGCTCTTTTATTTAATGGGTACCTTTTACGAGATGATAATATATATATATATCATTAAAATATATAATATAATATATAAATAATATTTATATATAATATATATATAATAATAATAATATTAATACAAACTTTTAGAGTGCTTTTCTAAATACACAAAGACACTTAAATATATATATATATATATATATATATATGTACTCCTTCAACCGTGGGCTTGGTGCACCACCAGCTCGGGGAAGCCCGTCCTCTCGTCCGGCTCCCTGGTGAACTGAAGCTCCGCCCCCTCGCCGACCACCACCTCCGCCGTGGTGAACACCTCCAGGCCTCCGAGCACGTGACCGCCGACCGTCCGGCCCTCGCCGTCCGCCAGGCACACGTGGACGTGGGCGTCCCGGTTCAGGGTCCCGACCAGGGACACGATCTCGAACCGCCCGCTGAGGTGGATCACCTGAGGGGGCGGGGCTTAACTTACCTTTATTTATATTACACAACGTTGTTTACAGGTAAATAACTTTATTTATAGTTACAGAACGTGCTTTACAGTTATATAACTTTATTTAGTCACATTACATAATTTATAGTTGCATAGATTTATTTATATTGTTATATAACTTTATTTAGTCACATTGAATACAGGACTTTTAATTAATTTCCTAATTTGTTAATGAATCATTCAAAAGAGGCATTTTAAAAACTGGACTTATAAAAATAAACGTAGTTTTATTATTATTCCTAAATTAAACATATTCAGTCATCTTTATTGATTTACAACATAAATAAAACGTAAAAAGTAATTGTGTGTATAAAGAGCAACACTCTATATTTTTCCAACCGTGAAGAATATTTAATAATAAGTTTAAGACTAATAAGAGTAATGATCACCACAGATGTAAACATTCAGAACCGGTCCAGTACCTCGTCGGTGTTGGTGGCCGTGGCGTTGGCCAGGCGGAGCGTTGCCTTGGTGACGCTGCCCACGCAGGTGATGATGAACGGCGCTCGCAGCCGCCGCTCCTCCACGAAGGCCTGCAGAGAGCCCATCAGCTCCTGACCCGGGCCGAACCGGACCGCATGGACCCGCAGGGCCGAGCCACCTCCTGCTGAACTCTGGTAGAAAAAATAAAGATTGTTAAATTGTGCAATTCTATTTATTTTTTATTTGTTTATTTTGTCAATTTTTAAAATGTGTTATTAAATTAAAATTGTTATCTAAATTATTATTATTATTATTATTAAATTTAAATTCATTTATTTTTATTTTTATATTTTCTTTCTTTTTACATTTGTTTAACTTTTTTCTTCTTTTTTCATTCAATTCAATTCAATCTTTTTTGTGTGTATTTATATCATTTATTAAATGTATTACATGTATTTAATTTGAGAATATACACAGTGTGCAGTACTTTAAACCAGTGTGTGTGTGCGTGCGCGTGTGCGTGTGTGGTCCATTCAGATGTTAACAGGATCACCGTGTTTAACCAAACACAGCGTGACCTCTGACCCCTGCAGGGGGGGGGGGCGTTAATGAGGCCCTCGGGGATCGGGGGGGGGGCGGAGCCAACATGACGTTACTTTACATTTATTTACTTTACATTTATTTACTTTACATTTGTCGACGAGTCAAAGCGTGAAGTAACTTTCATAGATCAGCTTTATGTCGTTTAAAAGTTCCATTACTTTTTACTTTTTCATCCAGTTTTCCACTAAAAATCAACTTAAAAAAGAGAATTATTGTAAGGAGACCTTTTGGTTTGACTCTGTCAACAAGTTTATTGAACGAGTTTAAATCTCAGAGTTCCTCTGCTGAGCTGCTTTAATCAGTTTGGTGAAGGAGAACTCACCATAGTGCAGCGGCGCCAGGCTCCCGAGGGTTAAAGTCTAACACACACACCAGCTGAACATCTACACACGCCTGTGGGCTGAACTGAGCATGCGCAGTCAGCTGGGAAGACTTCCTGAGGGGCACCGTTTTTGTATTCCTGGTCTTATACTGCCCCCTGCTGGTAGTTACACAGCGAAGCAGCTGGAGAGATGGCCAGACAGAAACATGAAATTAATAGAGACACAAAAGACACAAACAGACACACAACTATAACAAAGAGAGACAGAACAACTCCAGAGACACACAAGGAAACAAACAGACGCAAACAAACAATAAGGAGAACAAAGCAACTAAAGAAAAACAATAGACAACAACAATATTTAAGAAATGAGCAAATCGATAGCAAAGAGATCAAAAATGTAGAATTAAATGTATTTATCAATTGTTATATATATTGTTGTCATATTTATATATATTTATATATATAAATATATATATTTACTTATTATTTATATATATGTATATATAAAGATAAATATTTATATATATATAAACAAATATATTTAAATATATA
>NC_079399.1:1906621-1939121 GCF_029220125.1 Pseudoliparis swirei | reverse complement strand
TTCTTCCTTCATCCTTCTCCCTTCTTCCTTCTTCTCTATTCCGATTTCCTTCTTCCTTCATCCTTCTTCCTTCTCCCTTCTCCCTTCTTCCTTCTCCCTTCTACCTTCATCCTTCTCCCTTCTCCCTTCCTTCTTCCTTCCTCCTTCCTTCTTCTCTATTCCTTTTTCCTTCTTCCTTCTTCCTTCTCCCTTCTTCCTTCATCCATCTTCCTTCTTCCTTCATCCTTCTCCCTTCTCCCTTCCTTCATCCTTCTCCCTTCTTCCTTCATCCTTCTCCCTTCTCCCTTCTCCCTTCCTCCTTCCTTCTTCCTTCATCCTTCTCCCTTCTTCCTTCATCCTTCTCCCTTCTTCCTTCATCCTTCTCCCTTCTCCCTTCCTCCTTCCTTCTTCCTTCATCCTTCTCCCTTCTTCCTTCTTCTCTATTCCGTTTTCCTTCTTCCTTCATCCTTCTTCCTTCTCCCTTCTTCCTTCATCCTTCTCCCTTCTTCCTTCTTCTCTATTCCGATTTCCTTCTTCCTTCATCCTTCTTCCTTCTCCCTTCTTCCTTCATCCTTCTCCCTTCATCCTTCATCCTTCTCCCTTCTCCCTTCCTTCTTCCTCCTTCCTTCTTCATTCTCCCTTCTTCCTTCCTCCTTCCTTCTTCCTTCCTCCTTCCTTCTTCCTTCTTCCTTCTTCTCTATTCCTTTTTCCTTCTTCCTTCTCCCTTCTTCCTTCATCCATCTTCCTTCTTCCTTGATCCTTCTTCCTTCATCCTTCTCCCTTCTCCCTTCTTCCTTCTCCCTTCTTCCTTCATCCTTCTCCCTTCTCCCTTCCTCCTTCCTTCTTCCTTCCTCCTTCCTTCTCCCTTCATCCATCTTCCTTCTCCCTTCTTCCTTCATCCATCTTCCTTCTTCCATCTTCTCTTTTCCTTTTTCCTTCTTCCTTCTCCCTTCTTCCTTCATCCATCTTCCTTCTTCCTTCTTCCCTATTCCTTCTCCCTTCTCCCTTCTTCATTCTTCCATCTTTCTTTTCCCTTCTTCCTTCTTCCTAGCTGAGAGCTGCTGGTCCTTCCAGCCTCCTCTGTGGTCTCCTTGGGTCTCTGAGTGATGAAGACGAGGATGAAGGACCTTTCATCGGGGATCAATACTCTCTCACGCGTCGTCTCCTCCCCTCCGATCAATCCCCCACAATCCTCTCTGGCCTCGGCAGAGTGCCGGAGCTGTGAGTGTGAAATGAGGCGGTAGTGCAGAGGAAGTGAGACGTCCACTTCAAACGGCAGCTGTACTGATGCCACTCTCAGCCCCCCTCCCCCTCCCCCTCCCCCAAGATGGGCGATGATGACAGAGCTGCTGTGAGCCAATCAGAGCCCAGTGTGGGTCGATATTTATTAAAGTATTAAATACTTATGGACCGACAGGAAGTGGGAACGCAGATTAAATGAAATGGAAATATGTTTCACGAAAAAAATCTAGTTTCTTTAGAGGGGATAGCGCCACCATGTGGCCGTACTCATAAAAGTGACCACATCAATACCTCAGAGTTCAGTCCACGTTTCACCTCGTTTCTCTCCACTGATTGGCTCACATCCACTTGACCTTGTGACCTTGTGACCTTGAGCGACAGTTCGCGAGTAGATATATTTATTTTTTGCGAGGTTAAGATTTGATTTGAGTCCATTTGTCTCCGCTGTTTGTTGTGGAAGCTCAGGAAGCTGCTGACTGGCATACCTGCAGTACTGGGCCCTGCAGCGGACCCCTCCGGCTTTTAGGGTTTAGGGTTTAGTGTGCAGCCCCCCCCCCCCCGGCTTTCCCTACTGATCTAATCCCATTACCAGCGAGGCGACGCTGTGCTGCTCAGTAACTGACCAGCTGTTCCGGTCAGGCCGCACGCCGCAAGAAGTGTCTTCAGTCACAGAGCCGCAAGGTCAAAGGTCTAAGGTCAAAGGTCAAATGACGAAAGAGAGAGCATTTAAAAAATGTTTTATATGTAATGTATTTTGTAAAATTGGAATTTCATTTAATGACGAAAAAAAAATCTATAGATTTGTTTTAACTGGGCAGTTTTTGGTGGGTTATGGAAATGTAAAATTTATTGGAAAATTATTGAAACATTATTTTAAAATTATTGGAAATGTAAAAGTTTCCATCACATAAAAACCTAATTAAAGACTAAAAAAGTTAAGCAAATTGTTTACACTACAAAATGTAAAGGTGCCGAACGCAATAAAATTATTTACAAATTATTTACAAAATATTGTTAAAAAATATTTAAGAAATATTGATAACATATTGGGAAAAGTATTTTTAAATGAGAAGTTCTTGGAAATTCTTGAAAAAATCGTAAATTCTTTGGGAATGTTCTTGAAAAAATCTTGAAAAAATCTTGGAAAATTCTTGGAAAACTATAAGTTGCCATCACTTAACGTTATTGAACATTGAAACACATTTACTGAGAGTTACAAATGTACACTTTATAGGTGCCGAATGCAAAAAGTATTTATTGAGTTCGGCAATTCTTCAAAAATTCTTCAAAAATTCTTCTTCAAGAAAAAAAGTCAGTTTCTATTTAACATTTAATTCCACCAAAAGGGAATACAACTATTATTATCACAACTTATTTATAACACACACTAAAAATACACTAAACATATTAAGATTGTTTATTTATTTAATGTATTAGCTTCTATAAAACGGAGTTAAAGGTTGTTATGCAGAATAAATATGATGAAAACCCCATGCAGCTCCTTCACGGACATGTGTGTTCATACGTTTCTCTTTCATAAAGCTCCTACTTTTTAAATCAAAGCTAATATTTGAAGTGTCACCTGAACCCCTCCAATCTATTTTTTTCTCCCCCGTGAACGAACAACAGGCGTCTTCCTTGAAAAGAATAAAGGTTAAGGTTGTTGGTTTTACAAACATTAAAACATCGACCTTATCAACAACAACAACAACAACGCCGGCGCCCACAACAAAGCAACAGGAGGTGAGCGGCGCCGCGCTGCATTAAATGTCACGCGTACATCTGCCTTCTTACAAATGAGTATTGATCGCTGGGCCCTGAACGCGCCGTTCCGCTCTCAGGGTTTTCAAGCTGTGTTGAGGGCGATAACGCTTTTGTTTCCCGCCGCCGCCGCCGCCGCCGCCGCCGCCACTTGTTTGTGTCTGTGTGTGAATCCCTCCACACGGACGTACAGTCTCGCTCTCCGGCTCGTTCCGACGGGCCTCCATCTGTTGTGTCTCTCCATGAAAAGCTCTATTATGATCCTCTGCTCTTTGTACAAATGGACGACTAAGCCGGCAGGGACCCCCCACCGCCCCCCCCCCTCATTCACCCCCCCCGACCCCCCCCCCCAACATGAGCCCTGGATTCCAAGGAGCTCGTCCTGCTCCGTATTACCCAGCGCCGGGTCGGAGCGCTTTCTTCATTTTAACGAGTTTTTAAAAGGCTCCATCTTTAGATTCGCTGCAGAACTGAAAGGCAGATGGCGGGGGGGAGGGGCCTGTGTTAACCCTACAGTGACTAGCTAATGTGATTCAAGTGGAACCACCTGGCGGAGGGGGGGGGGGGGGGGCTGTATCGTCAGCTGCCGCTGAAGGCCGGCGAGTGGGGAGGACCAGGTGCTGCTCGCCTCAGTGCACAGGACGCGGCTCGGGGCGAGGATTACAACTAAAGAAGCTGTTGCTGCTTGCTAGCACACTGGAGTCCATTTTCAGTCATAATGAAAGAAAAAGGGACTCGGGATGAAAGGAGGCCAGGAGAGCTGTTCTGATTGGTCCACGCGGCTCGAGGAGGAAATCTGAGGTGAGCCGTCCGGATGGTCCGGAGGGTTTGAGGGTCCAGAGGGTCCGGAGGTGGATCTGATAGGTGGAGCTGATGGGCTTTGAAGGTCTCGTTACCTAGTGGCCAAACAGTGTAATTACAACAGCCAGGTCCTCTTGGTGCTCGGGGTCGCGTCCCGTGAGCCGCCGGTGACCCCTCAGCCAGGAGCTGCAGTGAGTCACCGTGAATCTCATATTATTTGTCATTTAACTTAAAGCCGTTTGGTTCATGATTTATAATAAAGTCACTGAACTGATTTGTGAATTCTTCCGTTCTCGTGTTGTTTGAAGTAGTTTGGTGCTGCAGTATTTATATTGTTGTGCGTTTACTCGTCAGTTTGGACTTCAACAGCTCGGCCGCCACTGTGACATCATCACCCTGAGACATCCGTGCCAGGTAACCGTCCACAGGGCCGGGCTGAGCTGGTCTCCTGGGGGACCCCGGGCCGGGGGGGGGGGGGGGGGGGCTTTCTACTGACACAACAACATGTGAGTGTTTTAAAAGCATCGCAAAACCTTTCAGTTTAAGAAAAAGAGTTTTGTCGTCTTACTCCTGTAATAATACGAGTGTACAGTCAGTGTTAAGTCGGAGTTTATTAATCTGCTATGAATGTCTTGGGTTCATTCGCAAGTTAACAGTGATTTAAATATTACAAAGGTTACAAAAATGTTCAGTTAACAATGAAATCAAATTTTTTACTTTATAATTAACTTCTGCTTCGTCAACTAATCATTTCAGCGTAGAACATCACAGAAGGTCATAGAAGGTCATATAAGGTAACAAAAGGTCACAGGTGGTCATAGGTCATAGAAGGTCGACATTTTTCAATATAAAAATTATGAAATTTATAATCATAAGAATGAATTGTGGAAAATGTATAAAGGTAATAAACTAAATAACCATAAAAAAACTATCAGCGGCTCTGATAGGTTGTAATTAGTGTATCAGGCTCGTAGTTGTGACGCTGTGAGAAGTAGCGTTAGCCGCTAAGTGAGCCGTAACGTTAGCTGCTAGGTGAGCCGTAACATTAGCCGCTAGGTGAGCCATAACGTTAGCCGCTAAGTGAGCCGTAACGTTAGCCGCTAAGTGAGCCGTAACGTTAGCCGCTAGGTGAGCCGTAACGTTAGCCGCTAAGTGAGCCGTAACGTTAGCTGCTAGGTGAGCCGTAACGTTAGCCGCTAGGTGAGCCGTAACATTAGCCGCTAAGTGAGCCGTAACATTAGCCGCTAAGTGAGCCGTAACGTTAGCCGCTAAGTGAGCCGTAACGTTAGCCGCTAAGTGAGCCGTAACATTAGCCGCTAGGTGAGCCGTAACGTTAGCCGCTAGGTGAGCCGTAACATTAGCCGCTAAGTGAGCCGTAACATTAGCCGCTAAGTGAGCCGTAACGTTAGCCGCTAGGTGAGCCGTAACGTTAGCCGCTAAGTGAGCCGTATTTGCATTTCCAGCTCATTGGGCTCTCGAGTCGCTCTTTTAGGAATTTTAATTTGCAAAAGTTCTCAGGGAGTCGCCCCCTGGTGGTCAGTGGAGAGAATGCAGGTTTTAAAACTCTTCACTCCTGGAGAGCTCCACTTTGCCGCGACATGAAACTGTTCCTCTTCTCCGTGGACGTCGCTCTCCAGAGAACTTCACAAGTGAAACGAGGGATTCGTTTCCTTGGGCGTCGCACATGAAAGCATTTAGTCAGAGAGAGCGGCCACGTTTAAATTAAACATGACAAAGAGGGAGGACGTCATTGGAGCTGAACTGTGAGTCCTCTTCATCTTCATCAGTTTGCAAAGGGATGGAAACACTCCCTCCGCCCGGCTGCCTCTGAGCTTCCCTCCGACGCCCTCGGGAGAACAAAGGGCTCGGCGCTAATGCAGCGCGAACCAACCGGCTGCTCTCTGCGGCGAGCGAGGTGCCAAGACGCGCCGCCGGGGAATCGACCTCCCGGCCTCATGCAGAGTGAGTCATCGGCCGCCGCACACCGAGTCCTTCAGCCCGTTGGTTAATTTACCCGCTGGATGTGTCAACAACACAAATAAGAAAAGGGTTTAAGGGATCGACCTAAAGGGGGGGGGGCTCACCAAACACCGACAGCCATCAGGTGGCCCGCCCCGGGTGTCTTGTCGTTGTTTTGTTGCTGTTATTTATGTACAGGAGATGAGATGAGAGGGGGGGGGGTTGCCAGGCAGTGATTTGGCACCGACGCGTCCAGCGGAGCGCCGGGTCCAGCCAGAGAGGGGGAGGGGGGGGGGCCATCTGTGGGGACAGACGTGGTAGACGGGCCCCCCCCCCCCGGCTGCCTGGTTCTGTTCGGGCACCGCACCAAAAGAACAGGAGGTTCCTCAAATGTCCACTAGGGGCGCCAGAGGAGAGCCGGTGGAGGTTTCCCCGTCGGCCTCCTTTGATTCCGGCCGCCCGCCTTTTATTTATTTTGTGCTGCAGCTGAAGAACAGGAGTTATCTCACCTGGGAGGAGGAGCGAGGAAGAGTCCGTCCTCATTAACAGAAGTTGTAAATGTTTATACATATATTTAAAAAATAAAAGATTGATGAGCAACTTTGATCACATAGATGAAATAATACAAAAACACGTACATGTAACCGGTTCTCATTTCTTCTTTTTTATGATTTATGGCCTTTTAACTGTGTTATTCTGCTCGTTTCCACAGCGTTGAAGCTCCTCCCCCTTTCAGTCAAAACCAGCGACCCGTCCCATGATGCAATGCGGCGTGCATAAAAAAAAGGAAAACAGCAGAGCGATGCAAGACCTGTAACTCCAGCAGGATGCTGATGTAGAGTGAGAGAATGTCCCCGAGGTTCAATTACCGAGCCGCCACAGGTCCTCCTGGCCTTCATCAGAGGAGCAGCGTGCCTCCTCCTCCTCCTCCTCCTCCGGGGCAGGAGGAGGAGGAGGAGGAGGTGCGTCTGCATTGTCCCGAACCCTCGGGGGAGTAGCTTCCCTCTAATGATCAGAGGAGAGGAGGCGCTGCTCTGTGCTGTTATGTGGAGGAAGAGGAGGAGGAGGAGGAGGAGGAGGAGGAGGTGGAGGTGGAGGAGGAGGAGGAGGACTGAGTCGACTTTCTGCATCCATTCCGTTATGACTGAAAATTATAAATGTTCATAATAGAAGAAATATTAAATGACATTCCTGACTGGATTCATCGGTTTATAAGTTTATATGATTTCAATATTTACATATATTGATATTATGGGATGGCCATATGGAGAATATCATATATCATGAGATAGATTTAAATAATACTAGCTTCTAGGAGGAGATACATGTGCATATATATATGTATATATACATATATATGTACATATATATATGTATATATTTATATACACATATATATACATATATATATGTACATACAAATATATACATATATGTATATGTATATATACACATATATATAGGCATATATATACATATATCATATATATGTGTATATATATACATATATATATTTATATATATATATAACCCTAACCCTGCCCTTCTTTGTTCTCCTCGGAGGACCCCGCTTTTTTCCCAACCTAACCCCACCCAACCCCCACCCCGACCCCTAACCCTAACCCCACCCCACCCATAACCCTAACCCCAGTGGTGGCCGTCAGGGCCAGCAAGGCCTTCTCTGCTGGCCTAAACATCATCAGAATATATATATATTTTTTTAATAAATGTTCCCACAAATATGTATTCAATGATTCCCCAGAGTAAGAGTTATTCTCTTAATTTCATAGCGTTCCTCTTGGTTGCGCTGCTGCCAGCCCCAGGTTGAGATTTGGAGGGCTGGTCTTTATGTTAGATCTTTTATCCAATCATATTCAGCCATCGTGTGTTGCCAGGGGGCTAAAATCTGCCCTTAGGCCTTCAGAATCAACATTGCGAGCGCTGGTAGCTTAAAGTGAATGGGAATGAAAATGTTATGTCAACCAATCAGCTTTAGAGTTGGCTCCTCTAGGCCTTCTAGAAGGCCCCGGAACCGGCACAGGAGCAGCTAGCAGGCGTAGTGCGTGAACGTCTTTTGATTGGATTACCAATATTGAGAAGCGGGGCCTATGGGCAGGTAAATGCAGAACCTCAGAACTAGGAAAGTGAATTTGATAAACGAATTAATTTGCGTACGACTAAGCTGTTTGTTCAACCCACAATGGCGGAAGGAGGAGAAGATATCGATTTGGTGGAGGATATAATTATAAGGCCATTCTCAAGACGAACTTTAAGACCGACGCCGACGCTACAAAGCCCGTCACAGGCGGGGAAGGGGCTCGCTCGCCACTTTCAAAGTTCCAACTACGAGCGCTACCGATGGCTCAGGCTCCGAGAAGCTCTGCACACCGGTAGGGCTGCAACAACGAATCGATAAAATCGATAAAAATCGATTATTAAAATAGTTGGCATTATCGATTCGTTGTGTCGCGCGAAGAGAGAGAGAGGAGAGACGGAACGATGCGTTGTGAGAGCCAATCAGCGCTGAGCTGCTCCTCTGTTGATGAATCTAATTGGCTGCTGCTGCTCACGTGGCGCTGGATGCGGAAGTCATTCACATCGTCGGAGACATTCACGGAGCTAAGTGCTAAGTTAGTATCGCTACACCGTGCAGCGTGACAGCAGCAGATGTAGCGGACTAACATTCAAGCTAACCTAACTTCCCAAACGCTGTGGACATCTGAACGCTGATTGGCCGAGACGCGACACGTCCCATCAAAGATGTTCTATTGCGAAGAGCACCACTTCACATTTTTTCCGCGTCTCACTGCAATCTCAACGGCAGCGGGCCAGGTGAATAAAATAATAAATCGGAACGCGTCTCTGGTATTGTTCAGGGGGCCACATGGGGACCACTGCTCAGGAGAGGAGAGCTGTCAGTCTGTTTGTGACGGTTCATCACCATGGTGACCAGTGGGTCTCCAGGACCTTTCCATGACTTTAAACCACATTTACATGATTAAACATTTTGTGAAAACTTTCTATAAGTGAGAAGATGTAGAATCTAAAATAACAATGAGAATTCCAAAGCATACCGTATATATACCGTGTAAATTAACATTTGAATAAAACAAATTTGCATTACTTTTCCAAATATTTTGGGATTTTATTTTTTTCAATTACTTTTCTAGGCCTGCTAATAGCCATTTAAAAATTCCATGACTTTTCCAGGTTTTCCATGACCGTACGGACCCCGTTTTGAATAAAGGGTTGAAAATTAAAGTGTTTTTGTTTTTTTATCCGATTAATCGATTAATTGATAGAATAATCAACCGATTAATCGATTATCAAAATAATCGTTAGTTGCAGCCCTACGTGACACCGGACTGCTGGGAATGCCTATTATTTGCTAGTGATGGATTTGGTGTTTGGAGCCACACTGGCTTTGCAACGTGAGTTGTCTAACCAAGGCAGCAACGAGACACCAAAGTACGGCTCGGCACCTACAAGCATCGGTGCTTTGAAACCTTCTGGGGACACGGAGCGGATCCACAGATCAACGAACACGCGGCAACGCGGCAACGGAGCTGCACAACGAACAGGTGAAGAACAAGAGGGACATATTGAAAAGACTCATTATTGTGTCATGTGTTTAAACAGGAACTGTCATCTTCATCATCCTGGTGAAGCTGCTCTGGTGACAAGGCGCTGTTTAGTGAACACACTGTAAACAAAGTTGGACTTAAAGCTCAAAGTTTGTGGACCAGAAATGGATAGAAGAAGAATATTAACATAACTCTG
Organism: Pseudoliparis swirei; assembly: GCF_029220125.1. Taxonomy (NCBI): domain Eukaryota; kingdom Metazoa; phylum Chordata; class Actinopteri; order Perciformes; family Liparidae; genus Pseudoliparis; species Pseudoliparis swirei. The sequence goes on along the minus strand of NC_079399.1, from coordinate 1,929,599 downwards.
TTGCACTCGACTATGTTCTTGCCTATTAGTTGAACTGGACTGTATTGGACTCTTCCCCTGCAATTCTCTGAATAAAAATGTCAATTTCAAGGTGACGCAACGCCTGGTTCTCCTGCGTCTCTGTCTACCTGTATCGTGTCTAGAGCCATGGCGTCATAATGATGTAATGAGAGGTGGATTAATTCAGGTGGGACTGTGTAGGACCTCACTGAAGGCCCGGGCCCATGGCCCACGCCACTGCCTAACCCTAACCCCACCCCCAGGTCTACGTGACCTCACCAAGGTCTCTTTCAGAGATTCGGCTGCGAGGAGGGTCCCCTGGCCCCGCCCCATTCCAGACAAACACACACACACATCTCGACACACACACATCTACACACACACATCTCGACACACACACATCTACACACACACACACATCTACACACACACACATCTACACACACACACACACTTTCATTCCACCAAACAGATAAATACCAACTCAATAACTTATTAGTAATGTTATATGAATAGCATCACATTATAATCATTCGTTTACATAATCATGGTCCTGATGTGACCTCTGGTGACCTCTAGTGACCTCGAGTGACCTTTCCTCAGCTGTTTTGGGTCTCACACCTTTTGCAGCCAGAACCTGAACCGAGGCCAAGACCGGATCACATGCTGCTCCACCTGCTGTGGACCCGCCACTAACTAACTAACTATATATATATATATATATTTATTTATTTATTTATTTAGAGATTCTCTTTGTGTTGACGATCAACCGAATGTTAAATCAATACGAGTTTCTGTCAGATTCCTTTGAAGAGAACGTACACAGAGAGAGAGGGTGAGAGAGAGAGAGAGGGAGAGAGAGAGAGGGAGATTTTTTTTTGATTTTTGAAAAACACTTTATTTACATTTCTTTAACCATTACGTTTCTTTAAAAATGAAGTGTTTTAAAAAATCGGGTCGTTTAAAATAAAAACAAACAAACAAAACAAAATATTTAAAAAACAGAAACACATGCTTTACCTAATAAAAAGCGGTGCAAACACCAGCTCCTCCTCCACCACAGAACAAACAATACCTTTAAAACACCAGCGTTGTTTAAAAGCATCCAGGTCTCCAATGTGTTTATAAAATCTGAACTCCAGCCAGAGTCTGGCTCTGATGTTGCAGAGCCACACTGCCCTGGCTTCCTGCCCCTCTCTGTTTTCCACCCGGGACTTCCTTGTTAAATAAATGGCCATTTTGGCTTCGCCGGATAAAAAATTAAGGAGCTGCCACTTTTCTTTTTCCGTTTTTTTGTAGGCAGCTCCCATGATAAAAACCTTCTCTGTAAAAGCCACATTAAAAAGACTAAAAACCAATGTTAAAAGAGTGAAGAAACTCAAAAGTCTCTTACACTCGTTAAAAACATGGTAAATAGTCTCCCGGAGGTCACAGAAGGGCAGTGGTGTATAGTAACGAAGTAGAAGTACTTCGCTACTTTACTTAAGTAGTTTTTTTGGGTATCTGTACTTTATTTTACTACTTATATTTCTGTTTACTTTTACTTTTACTTCACTACATTTTGCAATGAAAACTTGTACTTTTACTACGATACATTTCCCCTGAAACAGTATCGTTACTCGTTACTACGGAAAAAAATAACCATGAGAAACATCGGGGACTGTTGTGGAACACGCCGCAGCGCACCTGAACGCAGCACATCGGGGACTGTTGTGGAACACACCGCAGCGCACCTGAACGCAGCACATCGGGGACTGTTGTGGAACACACCGCAGCGCACCTGAACGCAGCACGAGCACCAGGTTGGGGGTCAGTGGTCCTTGCCGCGTTCTTTCTATTCCCAGTGATGCCCAGGATGTTAGCGAGCGAGCGGCTACAGATACGACTCATTTCATGTGGAGCAGCAATGGAAGCTACTCGAAGAACCACGGTGACCAAGATCAACGTCCGTGGCCATATTTGGGCGAACTCTTTTCTTTTGTCGGACTGAAAGTTTCTTCCTCCCGGATGAAGTGCCTCTCATGCTGACCGAAAGCTACGGAGATATTGGCCTTCAACAACTCACCAACCTCAGGAAACACATTGAGGTAAATTAAGATTAACCCCATGAGCCGCAACGTAAATGTTTAGTCATCATAAACCTGTTAAGATATCTAGCAGTGTTGTCCTCAGGATTGGAGTAAGTTATATCTTTGGCAGGAGGGGGGGAGGCAGGTGTCTGATTGTCCTCCGCATGTTGTACGTTAGGCTAACGTTCGCTAGCTATCGTCAATTAAATGAGACAATTAGCGTGAGTGGAGCAGACGGATCTCTAGCGAGTTAATGAGCTGAAGAAGTGTTGACAGTTGTGAGAATTTGTTGATTTGAGTCGTCTTAGCTATAATATAATGCTAATCATTACAGCATTATTATTATTATTATTTGTATTAATATTATAAGAGTGACGGTCCAGTAATGGCGACGATATTGATTTGGGACTGTTGTGTTTAACTACAGAGATACAAGTACATATTCACAAATCAACTCTGGATGCACGGACAGTGCATGAAACTAAATGTATAAACCTCAAATTAAAACAAACTATTTTGTACAAAACTGTTGGTTGGGGTCATGACATGTTAGGAAGTGTTATTAATTCTATCATGTCTATAATACTCTCACTTTATTTCAGGAATGGACTACATCAAGCAGCACATGGAAGAACCCTCCCTGCAGCTAGGTGATGCCACCAGGTCCAGTTCATCTGATGAAGAGGACTTCTTCTTCGTCATCTCAAGCCCGTGACAGCAGCAAACAGCTGGATGGAGACGTGGATCACGTTGACTTGCTGAAATGCTTCCCAACTGTGTGCTGCTGTCTGTGAAGCTAGACACACTCTACCTGCACCATCAGGGCCTGTGAAGCTAGACACACTCTACCTGCACCAGGGCCTGTGAAGCTAGACACACTCTACCTGCACCATCAGGGCCTGTGAAGCTAGACACACTCTACCTGCACCAGGGCCTGTGAAGCTAGACACACTCTACCTGCATCATCAGGGCCTGTGAAGCTAGACACACTCTACCTGCACCATCAGGGCATGTGAAGCTAGACACACTCTACCTGCATCATCAGGGCCTGTGAAGCTAGACACACTCTACCTGCATCATCAGGGCCTGTGAAGCTAGACACACTCTACCTGCATCAGGGTCTGTGAAGCTAGACACACTCTACCTGCACCATCAGGGTCTGTGAAGCTAGACACACTCTACCTGCACCACCAGGGCCTGTGAAGCTAGACACACTCTACCTGCACCAGGGCCTGTGAAGCTAGACACACTCTACCTGCACCATCAGGGCATGTGAAGCTAGACACACTCTACCTGCACCACCAGGGCCTGTGAAGCTAGACACACTCTACCTGCACCAGGGCCTGTGAAGCTAGACACACTCTACCTGCACCATCAGGGCATGTGAAGCTAGACACACTCTACCTGCACCATCAGGGCATGTGAAGCTAGACACACTCTACCTGCACCATCAGGGCATGTGAAGCAAGACACACTCTACCTGCACCATCAGGGCATGTGAAGCTAGACACACTCTACCTGCATCAGGGCCTGTGAAGCTAGACACACTCTACCTGCACCATCAGGGCCTGTGAAGCTAGACACACTCTACCTGCATCAGGGCCTGTGAAGCTAGACACACTCTACCTGCACCATCAGGGCCTGTGAAGCTAGACACACTCTACCTGCACCAGGGCCTGTGAAGCTAGACACACTCTACCTGCACCATCAGGGCCTGTGAAGCTAGACACACTCTACCTGCACCATCAGGGCATGTGAAGCTAGACACACTCTACCTGCATCAGGGCCTGTGAAGCTAGACACTCTACCTGCATCAGGGCCTGTGAAGCTAGACACACTCTACCTGCATCAGGGTCTGTGAAGCTAGACACACTCTACCTGCACCAGGGCCTGTGAAGCTAGACACACTCTACCTGCACCATCAGGGCCTGTGAAGCTAGACACACTCTACCTGCACCATCAGGGCATGTGAAGCTAGACACACTCTACCTGCATCAGGGCCTGTGAAGCTAGACACACTCTACCTGCACCAGGGCCTGTGAAGCTAGACACACTCTACCTGCACCAGGTGAATGGCTCTTCAGCATCGCAGGACTCGTCTTCAGCCCCAGAAGAGCGAGACTGAAATCTGTCCATTTTGAAAATCAACTTCTTTTGAAGATGAACAAGACATTTTTCACTTTAAAGTGATGATTCTGGTTGTTACTTTTGGTTCTGCTTTTTTCTGTGTTAATCGTGTTTTTATATTTTAGTAATTTCATAGTATTCATATATTGCTCAGTTCATCCGAGCTCATACTCCTTGTTCATGGCGACCACAGCACCCAAACAAATAAACTTCATAATTCTCAAAATTCTGACCCTTTGTTTTTTTTATTAACAGCATTTACTTTTACTTTTACTTTCAATACTTAAGTACATTTAATATCAGAAAATTACTTTTGATACTTAAGTACAAAAAAAATCAGATACTTTAATACTTTTACTCAAGTAGTATTCTCATAGGTGACTTTTACTTTTACTTAAGTAATTTTCCAGTCAAGTATCTTTACTTTTACTCAAGTATGACTTTTGGGTACTTTATACACCACTGCAGAAGGGGCACTGGCTCAGGACAGCGGGATTGATTACCGAAATAAAAGCGTTGGACGCGACAGCACCGTGTAAAATCCGCCACTGGAGGTCAGCGGTCCTTTTCTTCAGGGGAGGCTTGTATAGGACCCCCCACTGCAGGCCAGGGCCTCCATGCCCAAGTCTCTCTGACCACACAGTGGGCGGTCTGTTGCACAGTCTGGACCTGTTGATACTCTTCACGAGGTTAAAATACAAAGTCTTCTTGTCTGCTTTGTTCAGTGTGCAGTTTTCTGGGTGGCTCGTTCTTAGCAGGCGGCGGTGAGTCCCCTAGCCCGGGCTGAGGGAGATGTCTGGGAAGGGTCTGCAGGGTCCGGCTCTGCTCTCCGCTGGCTGTAGTCGTTGAGGAGGCTCCTCTCCAACCCGTCAGCCTCTGCCTCCACAGCCCAGGAGCCTCCTCGCCACCCGGTCGGAATGCATCCCCAGCAGGGAGCCCAGGGCCGGGGGTCGCTCAGCCGGGCCCCACTGCATCCACCAACTGCTGCAGGCAAAGGGTCTTTGTTCGCAGCAGCGCCCCGTTAGTCCAGGGTGACGCTGCTGCTAATGTCCAGTGCATTATAAATTAATGGTTCTCTCAACAACCAGAACAGAGAGTCAGACTGTGGGCACCTTTGTGCTTAAAAGGCCCACGACTTAAAAACACCCTGATAAAAAGGAGGCAGCCCACTTAGTTTTAAAATGCTGGAGTCTATTAAAAACAGAGCAGTATCCAGCCCCAGGTTGTCAGCACGTCTGAGGATGCAGCTGGCCACGTCTCGCCACACTAAAACCCCGGACTCGTTAAAAACTTCTGAACAAACTGTAATCTAAAAGTGGCCGTCCGGCTGGCCAGGTGGACGAGGCCCTGTCCCCCCTCCTCTCTGGCTAAAAACAGCACCCCTGTGGCACCCAGTGTAGACCCTCCCAAAAGAAATCCACCATCTTCTTTTGTATGTTGGCTAAGAAGCCTGAGGGAGGGTCTAACACGGTCAACCTGTGCCACAGTTGGGATGCAATAAGATTGTTTAAACCCAGTACTCTACCCTTAAAAGACATCTGGGGGAGCAGCCACTTCCACTTGGAAAGTTTCCCCTCTATCTTCTCTGTGACGCCCTAGCAGTTCTTCTGGACCATGCTCGGTTTCCTCAGGTATATTCCTAAATATTTAAAACCGTCCTTTTTCCATATGAGCTTTTGTGGAAGAACCGGGAGGCCACGCCACTCCCCACAGCGAGGGCTTCGCTTTTCTTCCAGTTCACCCTCGCTGATGATGCCGTGCTAAAATCATGTACTATTTGATTTAAAGGTTTACATCATTTTGATTCTTGATAAAAACAACAACGTCGTCGGCATATGCCGATAAAATCATTCCTTTACTAAAACCAGGTAAAACCAAACCATGTAGGCAAGGGCGTATTTTAATGAGGAGGGGCTCGAGGAGAGTCGTAGAGCATCCCGGACAGAGCACAGCCCTGCGGACCCTCTACTCACTCTAAAAGGAGCACACAGCCTGCCGTTTATCTTCAGCACACTCTCAACATTACTGTACAACACCTTGATCTTAGCTATGAAGCCAGCGCTGAACCCAAACTTCCCCAGAACTTTCCAGAGGAAGCCGTGTTCAACGCGGTCAAAAGCCTTTTCCTGATCTAGAGAAATCAGACCAGTATCCATACCCAACGAGCTGGAGACCTCCAAAACGTCCCGAATGAGGTGGACGTTGTCCACCATGGACCTGCCGGGCACACAGTAGGTCTGGTCCCGATGGAGGACCTGCTCCATAGCTCCCCTCAGCCTGGAGGCGAGGACCCTGGACAGAAGCTTATAATCCACACACTTCTTTTTCTTGTTTTCTTTCCTCCTCCCCACTTCCCACCTCACCCCCAGCCTCTACCCCACTGCTCTTGGCAGATCCCCCCACATCCCCTCCATTTTTTTGGTCCGCTTTTCCTTCTTTTCCTTTCCTCTCACCGCTCCCGACTCCACCCACAGCCTGCCTTTCACTGCCCTGTCCAGCCTCCCCACCCTCATCCCCACCCTCACCACCCTTGCCCGCATCACCCCCATCACTCACTCCCTCATTCATACCCACCACATGTGTGTCGGGTGGAGCAGCAGTGACGGCGCTCGCCGCGCTCTCCGTTGGAATCGGCGGCGCCGCCGCCGCGAGCCCCGCAGCCGCGGCAGCCGCCTCACCTGCTGTTCCCCACGCTGGTGTAGCGCGGCGTGACGCGCCGGACGGACCCGAGCCGCCCGGACCAGCTGGCGCCGGGTCGCCTCGCTTCGAGCAGACCCTCGCGGTGTGCCCTCCTCCCGCAATGAAAGCACTTCATCGCCCGATGAGAGCGTAGACGTTATAGTTAACATCATCTACTCTGACGCTGAAGCGCAGGTTTAACTCCGCGCTCCGGTCGTTGAGTATCATATAAACCGATCTACGGTGACTCATGATGTGCTTCATCTCGCTCTCCTTGAACCCCGATGAGAGAGAGCTCTCTGCCGGGAGAGCTCTCTGCTGAGAAACTCATCGGAGATGAGCGGAGGGACGTTTGAAACGAGGACTCTGGTGGACGGCTGGTCCAGCGGAAACACCTGCACAAACAAATCTCCCACCGAGAGACCCTCCTCTACCACGCGGCTCACCTTCCCCACCTGATCCAGGAAGATCACGACCGAGCCGTTCATCTTGGCGGCGGACTTCACGCTGCCGAACCCGACCTTCTTCCCGACTGCCCGAGCCAATTCCTCCACGCTGCACGAGGAGTCACCGGCAATCTTCATACCGTGTCTCCTCGTGAGCAGCGGGGGGGGAATCGGGGCAAACATTTCCGCCTCGCCCGAGCGGTGAGGCACCGGCAGCGGGAAGACACCCAGAGAAAAGCCCAAATAACCACCAAACAAATTAAACTACTGTGAAACCAACTAATAAACCACATAAACTAAATACAAACAACTATGAAAGAATAGAGAAGAGAGAAACACACAGACAACGCTCCACAGCTCTCACACGCACACCCTGTCGCTCTGACGCTCAGCGTGAACTGAGAGAGAGAGAGAGAGAGAGAGAGAGAGAGAGAGAGAGAGAGAGAGAGAGAGGAGAGAGAGAGAGAGAGAGAGAGGAGAGAGAGAGAGAGAGAGAGAGAGAGAGGGGAGAGAGAGAGAGAGAGAGAGGAGAGAGGGAGGAGAGAGAGAGAGAGAGAGAGAGAGAGAGAGAGAGAGAGAGAGAGAGAGGAGAGAGAGAGAGAGAGGAGAGAGATGGAGAGGGAGAGAGGGAGAGAGAGGGAGAGAGATGGAGAGAGAGAGAGATAGAGAGGGAGAGAGAGAGGGAGAGAGATGGAGAGAGAGGGAGGGAGAGAGAGGGAGAGAGATGGAGAGAGAGGGGAGAGAGAGGAGAGAGAGGGAGAGAGAGCTTCAGTTGCTCATTATTCTGAACAGCTTGTTATTATCGTCTCTGTGAATAGATTTACAGCATTAGGAGAAAAGAGGAGGAGGTCCTGCCCCCCCCCCCCCACACACACACACATATACACACACACTCACACACATGTACACCCCCCCCCCCCCCATAGATGTATGGTTGGGTGGAGGATAAATAGATCAATGAATGGATGTGTGGATGATGAATTGGATGTATAATTACAGTTAGCAGCTAACAGCTAGAAGCTAAGAGCTAGACGCTAACAGCTAGAAGCTAACAGCTAGACGCTAACAGCTAGACGCTAACAGCTAGACGCTAACAGCTAGATGCTAACAGCTAGAAGCTAGCAGCTAGACGCTAACAGCTAGAATCTAACAGCTAGATGCTAACAGCTAGACGCTAACAGCTAGACACTAACAGCTAGAAACTAGCAGCTAGAAGCTAACAGCTAGACGCTAACAGCTAGAAGCTAGCAGCTAGAAACTAACAGCTAGAAGCTAACAGCTAAATCCTAATAGCTAGAAGCTAACAGCTGGATACTAACAGCTAGATGCTAACAGCTAGATGCTAACAGCTAGACGCTAACAGCTAGATGCTAACAGCTAGAAGCTAGCAGCTAGACGCTAACAGCTAGATGCTAACAGCTAGACGCTAACAGCTAGACACTAACAGCTAGAAGCTAACAGCTAGACGCTAACAGCTAGAAACTAACAGCTAGATACTAACAGCTAGAAGCTAACAGCTAAATGCTAACAGCTAGAAGCTAACAGCTAGATGCTAACAGCTAGATGCTAACAGCTAGACGCTAACAGCTAGAAACGAGCAGCTAGAAGCTAGCAGCTAGAAACTAGCAGCTAGAAGCTAACAGCTAGACGCTAACAGCTAGAAACTAGCAGCTAGAAGCTAACAGCTAGACGCTAACAGCTAGAAACTAGCAGCTAGAAGCTAACAGCTAGACGCTAACAGCTAGAAACTAGCAGCTAGAAGCTAACAGCTAGACGCTAACAGTTAGAAACTAGCAGCTAGAGGCTAGCAGCTAGAAGCTAACAGCTAGCAGCTGATGGATTAAAGCCACAATCATAATGATCGTAGAGAAAAGAGTAACAATAAAATACAGACTTAGAAGCTTCAAAGTTGACAGATGAAGCTGCATGTAAACACACACACACACACACACACACACAGACACACACACACACACAGTAACATGACTCTAACAGCATCACTCTGATCTCTGATTGGACCAATCGAATCACACGGTGTGTGTTTCATGTCTGATGACAGAGAGGCAGAAACACAAACGCTTCTCACGAGATTGTCGCCTCGATGGAAGGACCAGATCTGGACCTGGACCTGGACCGGGACCTGGATCTGGATCTGGATCTAGAGTCTGAACCTTCACAGAGACGTCAGAAAGTTGAGGCCCAGAAATAGTTCAAACTTCATGGACAGTTGAGACTAGAATGGGTTCATCCTCTGGGATCATGAACGTTGATGTTATATTTGTCACGAATTCCCCACCTTCCTAGTTAAATTCATCCTGCTTACACGTTTAATTAACTCTCCTGTCATTCCAGATCCTGTCATCCTCACCTGATTGTCCCTCATTCCCTTCACCTGGTCCTCACGCCCTCTCACCTGCAGCCCCTCCCCTCGTTAGTCCCTCGTTCCCTTCACCTGGTCCTCACGCCCTCTCACCTGCAGCCCCTCCCCTCGTTAGTCCCTCGTTCCCTTCACCTGGTCCTCACGCCCTTCTCACCTGCAGCCCCTCCCCTCATTAGTCCCTCATTCCCTTCACCTGGTCCTCACGCCCTTCTCACCTGCAGCCCCTCCCTCGTTAGTCCCTCATTCCTTCACCTGGTCCTCACACCATCTCACCTGCAGCCCCTCCCCTCATTAGTGCCTCATTCCCTTCACCTGGTCCTCACGCCCTCTCACCTGCAGCCCCTCCCCTCGTTAGTCCCTCATTCCCTTCACCTGGTCCTCACGCCCTTCTGACCTGCAGCCCCTCCCCTCATTAGTCCCTCATTCCCTTCACCTGGTCCTCACGCCCTTCTCACCTGCAGCCCCTCCCCTCGTTAGTCCCTCATTCCCTTCACCTGGTCCTCACGCCTTCTCACCTGCAGCCCCTCCCCTCATTAGTCCCTCATTCCCTTCACCTGGTCCTCACGCCCTTCTCACCTGCAGCCCCCCCCTCATTAGTCTCATCACTCCCTTCACCTGGTCCTCACGCCCTTCTCACCTGCAGCCCCTCCCCTCGTTAGTCCCTCATTCCCTTCACCTGGTCCTCACGCCCTTCTCACCTGCAGCCCCTCCCCTCATTAGTCCCTCATTCCCTTCACCTGGTCCTCACGCCCTTCTCACCTGCAGCCCCTCCCTCATTAGTCCCTCATTCCCTTCACCTGGTCCTCACGCCCTTCTCACCTGCAGCCCCTCCCTCGTTAGTCCTCATTCCTTCAACTGGTCCTCACGCCCTTCTCACCTGCAGCCCCTCCCTCATTAGTCCCTCATTCCCCTCACCTGGTCCTCACGCCCTTCTCACCTGCAGCCCCTCCCTCATTAGTCCCTCATTCCCTTCACCTGGTCCTCACGCCCTTCTCACCTGCAGCCCCTCCCCTCATTAGTCCCTCATTCCCTTCACCTGGTCCTCACGCCCTTCTCACCTGCAGCCCCTCCCTCATTAGTCCCTCATACCCTACACCTGGTCCTCACGCCCTTCTCACCTGCAGCCCCTCCCTCGTTAGTCCCTCATTCCTTCACCTGGTCCTCACGCCTTCTCACCTGCAGCCCCTCCCTCATTAGTCCCTCATTCCCTTCACCTGGTCCTCACGCCCTTCTCACCTGCAGCCCCTCCCTCATTAGTCCCTCATTCCTTCACCTGGTCCTCACGCCTTCTCACCTGCAGCCCCTCCCTCATTAGTCCCTCATTCCCTTCACCTGGTCCTCACGCCTTCTCACCTGCAGCCCCTCCCTCATTAGTCCCTCATTCCCTTCACCTGGTCCTCACGCCCTTCTCACCTGCAGCCCCTCCCTCATTAGTCCCTCATTCCTTCACCTGGTCCTCACGCCTTCTCACCTGCAGCCCCTCCCTCATTAGTCCCTCATTCCCTTCACCTGGTCCTCACGCCTCTCACCTGCAGCCCCTCCCTCATTAGTCCCTCATTCCCTTCACCTGGTCCTCACGCCCTCTCACCTGCAGCCCCTCCCTCATTAGTCCCTCATTCCCTTCAGCTGGTCCTCACGCCCTTCTCACCTGCAGCCCCTCCCTCATTAGTCCCTCATTCCCTTCACCTGGTCCTCACGCCCTTCTCACCTGCAGCCCCTCCCTCATTAGTCCCTCATTCCCTTCACCTGGTCCTCACGCCCTTCTCACCTGCAGCCCCTCCACTCATTAGTCCCTCATTCCCTTCACCTGGTCCTCACGCCCTTCTCACCTGCAGCCCCTCCCCCTATTAGTCCCTCATTCCCTTCACCTTGTCCTCACGCCCTTCTCACCTGCAGCCCCTCCCTCATTAGTCCCTCATTCCCTTCACCTGGTCCTCACGCCTTCTCACCTGTAGCCCCTCCCCTCATTAGTCCCTCATTCCCTTCACCTGGTCCTCACGCCCTTCTCACCTGCAGCCCCTCCCCTCATTAGTCCCTCACTCCCTTCACCTGGTCCTCACGCCTTTCTCACCTGCAGCCCCTCCCCTCATTAGTCCCTCATTCCCTTCACCTGGTCCTCACGCCCTTCTCACCTGCAGCCCCTCCCCTCATTAGTCCCTCATTCCCTTCACCTGGCCCTCACGCCCTTCTCACCTGCAGCCCCTCCCCTCATTAGTCCCTCACTATTTAGCTCCCTCACTTCCACTTGTCCTCTGCCAGATTGTCTTGTGTGTCGTTGCCAAACTCTCCAGCAAATTCCTTGTACTAGTTCTGATCTGCCTGTTACGACCCTGTTTGCCTGTTCACCCGACTTGAGATGTTTGCTTCCCCTTTTGGATTTGTTGCCCTGTTTGACGGACCACCCGGTTTTGACCCTGCCTGAAAGATTAAGTAAACAGCCTCCTCCTGCATTCCTGTGTTTGTCGTGCTTTTGGGTTCCAGTACCTGTAACCATTACAATATTAAACTATTGTCTAGAGTCTGTGAGTGATCAGGTTCATCCTCTGGGGACATGAACGTCATCGTGTTCTGTGTGATAAATACTTCAATATTTATTGTTTTATCTCGGCTGTGCAGCTCCGACAGCTGCTCTGTCCAGACGCCGGTCCATTGTGTGAGTGAGTGTGTGTGTGTGTGTGTTATCTGTCGCTCTTATCTGCAGTCTGCTCCCCAGCTGGCTAACACCTGCCAGAGCCACAAGGAGGGAGACGCAGACTAATGGCCTCTGTAAGTGTGCGTGTGTGTGCGTGCGTGTGTGTGTGTGTGCGTCTGTGCGTGTGTTAAGTTGGAGGTGAAACAAAAAGGTTTTGATCCAGATGTTGTCAAAATTCTCAAACAATTTCTTTCAAAAATAACTTTTTTAATTTTTTGTTGTAAATGCAATATTGTTTAATAACATTTAATAATGTTTAATAACATGTACTACTTTTAAAATTACGTTGTATAAGGTTTAACAATGTTTAATTAACGTTAATAATGATAAATAATGTTTAATAACGTTTTATAATGTTTAATATCAATTAATAATGTTTGATAATGTTTAAGGAACGTTTAATAATATTTAATGTTTAATATTTAATAACATTTAATAATGTTTAAACGTCTTCACGTTAACGTTTTTACTTTTATATCTGAATCCGTTTTCTTTAAGCTTGTTTTTTGTTTCTGGCCCCGCCCACAACGCTCTGATTGGCTGTTTCTAAAGCTCCACAGACGACATATAGACCACAGATATGATCTTGTTTTAGGAAACGAGGCTTTGTGACCTTTGACCTCTGGTGAACTCTTTCACAACCTCATGAAACATATTTACATGTTTGTTTTATTAAATATAAAACAAATCCCTCAACTTATCTCGTTTCCCAGAATGCCTTTCAGGACTGTTAATAGTAACAGAGTTTGCTCCTCAGGATTATAACTGTTGTAATCTAAGTTTTAAATACTAGTACAGAATACAAGTATTTAAGTATATAAAATAAAATTTTCGGATTTGTATTAAAAGTAGTGCTGTGAAAAATAACGCGTTAATCCAATTACAGGTTTAACTAGTTTTTTTTTTTAAACGCATTTAACGCATGCGCAGAATGAGCTTCCAATCCGTCTGTTGTTGGTCGTTGGGACGAAAAAAAAGTCACTTGCAAAATGAGCTTCCAATCCACCACTTCAATCTGAACTCTGTCCGCTCTCATGCAGACGGTCTGTTCATCGGTAATGATCCTTCCGCAGGTTCACCTCCGGAAACCTTGTGACGACTTTTACTTCCTGTAGATCAGGGTCTCAACACGTCGATCGCGACCTGCCAGTCGATCGCGGCGTAGTGTCGGTAGATCAATGACATTAAAGAGATTGGCCCGCCCCCTGACATGTTCTCTATAGCACGTCTTTGTTCTTTTATTAAACTAAACGTCTGTTGTTGATCGTATCTCCACAGCAGCATGTCATTTCTGTCTCTTCGCGTTGCGTTAACACTTATCGATCTCCGTCTGGCGCGCCACAGAGCTCCGTGCGCGCGCATCGGGACCGAGCAAAAAAAAAGTCACTTGTCAATCTGTCCACCTGTCCGTGCCGGTGAGGTCTCAGCTTTGCAGCGGTGTCCCCGCCGTCCCTTTCATCACGGCCCAGTTCATGAAGAAAACCCACACAGTCAGTTTGCCTCAGCAGCTGCTAGAGGAAGACTAGAGGCCTTTAGATTGTATCATGGTGGAGTTAATGGTTGACAAACAAGAGAAAAATGCTCTGTTTAACCCTCCTGTTACCTTTACATTTACTAACATATTTTACCCTCGGGGTCAATTTGACCCCAGCAATTAAAACCTCCAGAAAATTATTAGAATTAATATTGTTTCCCAAGTTTAAGTGTGAGGTACTTTATGTTTGTTTGTTGACTACCTAAATAGCCCTTTAAATAAATAAAAAAGTTGATATTTCTGATATGTTTGACACAGTGAAAAACAGCCTGGGGTCAAATTGACCCCAAAGAACATCAACATTAAACATTGAATGGGGTCAAATTGACCCGAAAGGTAACAGGAGGGTTAAACATTCTGTTTAGGATGAAGATGTATTAATGTTCCATATGGAAGAAAACTGCTAAATAACTGCTGAGTTGCAGCACCATTGTATAGAAGAATGTATAAATGTATATATCCGTCTTTTGTCATAAATCTCTATGTTCTCACAAAATATACCGAGAATATCGGTAATATGTGATTAATCATGATTAATCCACAAAAACCTGTGATTAACCCGATTAAAAATTTTAATCGTTTCACAGCCCTAATTAAAAGCTTAAAGATGTTATGGTTCTTAACTTAAAAAGTTATATTTTCTGATTCTGATATTTTAAAACTAAGTATCCTAATTTATTTAAACACATAAATGAAGATAAATTGAGGGACTGATGTATGAAATATGTTTATTACAGCATTAAGTAAATAAGTCGATACATTCATGTTATAAACCTCAAAAAACCCAAAACACGGAGAGGAAACTGTTTCTGAGTTTGGTTTTATTATTTTTGGACATTTAGCAAAATACTGCAGAAACATCCGAAGCAGTAGAAAAGCCACAGAGTTACAAATAAATACAAATAAATACAAATAAATATAAATAAACCAACGATTGCTTTCAGTTATTTCGCGGCAGACGAAGTCATTGATTGCTTTTCACGTCACTTGAACGCACCGTTCTCAAATTAAATTAAAAAACATCACGGAACAATAATTTACACAAATAATGTAATAAATACATAAATAAATAGGAGAAAGAGGAGATGCACCGTAGAGATAATACAGAAGGCTGTCAAACAATTAAATTAAAAGATCGAGATCAATAATCGATCAAAGACAATCTGATCAGTTTAAGGCATCGAACCGGCTAATCTAGTTCCTCTTTCCTCTCCTTGTTCCTTTCCTAGTCCCTCTCCTTGTTCCTCAGCTACTGATCCACGGGTCCCCAAAGTTAAAGCTACTCAGGGTGGTGAGCCCCCCCCCCCTCCAGCCCCCCCCCCCCCTCTCTTAGGTCTAGAAGCTAATAGCACTTGTGCAGAAGAGATGCTAGAAAAATAAATTAACAGTCTAACGCTTAAAGTGTTTGGAGAGTGTGTGTGTGTGTGTGTTGGGGGGGGTGACAGGCCGGGGTTCAAACCCACACCCAGAACCTGCTGAAGTGTCCTTGAGCAAGGCACTGAATCCCTGCCAGATGCAGGTGACCTCTGACCTCTGACCTCTCCGAGTGACGCTGCTTTCATTTCTTCTTTCACTTCGAGGAAATTATTTCTTTCAATTAGAAAAAAGGAGAAACCGTGTTCTGGGTTTTAGTGACGTCACGTCACCCAGAGCCCCCCCCCCCCCCTAAAGGTCCCGGATCAGCACGCGGGGCGCAGCGGCACCTGCAGCAGGATCACCTGCCGGTTCTCGGACGGGTGGCACTTGTTGATGTGGCGCGTGAGCGCCGGGGAGCTGTAGAACACCGCGGCGCAGTACTTGCACGGGAACACCTGCGCGGCGTGCCGCAGCCGGATGTGCCGCTCCAGTTCGCCGCGGTGGGCGCAGCTCTCCCCGCACACCGGACACAGGTGGCACGCGGCGGCGCCGCCGCTCAGGTTCAGCGGCGCCGCGCTGCACCGCTCCGCCGCGTCCGCCGCGTCCGCCGCGTCCGTCGCGTCCTCCGCGTCCTCCGCGGGCTTCGCGGCGCCGTGCTGCGACGCCAGGTGCTTCCGCAGGTACGCGTGGCGTTTGAACTTCCTCCCGCAGTGCGCGCAGTCGTAGAGCCCTTCATCGGAGCCGGACTCGGACGGCCCGGGACTGGGCGTGTCCCTGTCACTAGAGTCCTTCGCCTCCTCCGCCGCGCTCTTCCCGGACGCCGCGGGGGGCTTGTCGCTCTCCGGCCCCCCCGCAGCGGAGCTCTGCGGCTTCGGCTTGTGCCACCGCCGGTGCGAGGCGAGGTTGGCCGGGCAGCTGAACACCTTGTCGCACTCGGGACACCGGTACTCGACCCGGACTATCCGGGAGCACTTGTGCTGCGCGAGCGCGAACGGGTCCGCGTACGCCTCGCGGCACAGCTGGCACACGAACTCTCCCAGCGGGACGTCGTCCCCTCCGGACAGCGGCGGTCGGAGGGGCTTCTGGTCCACCAGCGCCTCTTTGATCTTCAGCCCGAGAACCGGAGACGTGGTGACGTCATCCTCAAAGTGCAGTCTCCGGATGGCTTTGGTTTTCTTGGACGGCGGTTTGCCTTTGCGCTCCGAGCCCGCATGCGGCCGCTTGGCGGCGGCGGGCAGCGCGGCGGGAGCGGCGGCCGCGGCGCTGCTGCTGGAGCCGATCTTCAGGTCCACCGGCGCGTACCGGTGGTCCACGGCGGGCAGCGCGGCCGGTGCGGGGAACGACTCGGCGGACACCGGCGACCCGAGGTGGAAGCGCCTCTCGTGGTCCCGGCTGACGGGGCGCGTCGGGCTGTAGAGCGCCTGGTAGACCAGCTCCGGGTTCCCGAACCGAACCGGCCTGGCGACCTGCTCCGGAGCCGCCGCCCCGCAGGTGGGCGTCGGCGTCTGTGCGCGCCCCGGGAAGGGGGCGACGTAGGGCGCGCAGGAAAGCGGCCGCGCCGCATCGGCCGCTGCGCGCTGCGCGTCCTCCTCGTCGGGGCGGACCCGGTACGACACCGGGTTGCTCTTCCGGTTCCTTTTCACCAAAAATCCCCTCGGCATGTTCGCGCTCGGACGTGAGACCCTGAAGGCACCACAAAGAAATCCACTTTCAGCCGCGCGCGGACACGAACGTCTCACGCGCCTTTTCGCTGTCGCGTCCTGCCGCTCCTGGTCCGGTGTTCTCCTCCCGAGGTGCGTTCAAATACAACATAGCTGCTTTTTAAGGCGACAGGAGGACATTGTTCCCGTCCCCCCCGACTCGTTGAGTCATCCCCGACCAATCAGGAGGAGCCGAGGTCCCCGGTGGATTTGGGGAGTGGGTGTGGGAGGATGGAGAGGCTGATGGAGGAGGAGGAGGAGGGAGGGTGCATGGGAGAGGGCTTGCAGATTGCAAAGCAGATGCACCTGAGGGGTTTCATTGTATCCCCTCCCCCCCCCCCTCCTCCTCCTCGACTCGACCCCGGGCACACGCCAGGAGCCTCCTGCTTTTACGGTCTGATGAGTTTGTATAGAAATCTACACGTGCCTCGGCTTTATCTGTCTCCGTTGGGTGTGTGTGTGTGTGTGTGTGTGTGTGTGTGTGTGTGTGTGTGTGTGTGTGTGTGTGTGTGTGTGTGTGTGTGTGTGTGTGTGTGTGTGTGTGTGTGTGTGTGTGTGTGTGTGTGTGTGTGTGTGTGTGTGTGTGTGTGTGGAGGGGGGGCGGCTGATTTATCCAAAACCAGAAGAACTAAATGTAGAATTGCAAGATGTTGAGAAATGAAACGGCAGCAGAAGTTTTGATGTCTTTAAACCGGAAGAACATGATCAACAACAACAACAACAATAGGCTACTAATGAACCAGCTCCTCGGGTTCAGAGACGTTCAAAGGCTTCCAGGAACAAATAAAGAAAAAAATAATCGGCCAAATAACCAACCCGACGTCTCAGAACGTGTGCGTGTGTTTGTGTGCGTGTGTGGACCTGTGTGTGTGTGTGTGTGTGTAGGTGTGGACCCCTGTGTGTGTGTGTGTGTGTGTGTGTGTGTGTGTGTGTGTGTGTGTGTGTGTGTGTGTGTGTGTGTAGATGTGGACCTGTGTGTGTGTGTGTGTGTACGTGTGGACCCCTGTGTGTGTGTGTGTGTGTGTGTGTGTGTGTGTGTGTGTGTGTGTGTGTACGTGTGGACCCGTGTGTGTGTGTGTGTGTGTGTGTGTAGATGTGGACCTGTGTGTGTGTGTGTGTGTGTGTGTGTACGTGTGGACCCGTGTGTGTGTGTGTGTAGATGTGGACCTGTGTGTGTGTGTGTGTAGATGTGGACGTGTGTGTGTGTGTGCGCGCCTCCGCGCTGCGTGACAGTTAACTCTGTCCCTCTGCGCATAAATAATTAATAGAGGGGGCGGGGCTAGAGGGGGCGGGGCTTCCTGCTTTGCATCACAATGGCGCCGCTTGTGCAAGCTGGAGAGCGAGTGAGTGGAAAGGAAATTGCACCGTTGGAAAAGAAAAAAAGAGGAGAAGAAGTGAAGTGGGGGAGAAGAAGAGAGAGAGGGGGGGGGGGTCAATCTGGCCCAGGTCGCGGCGCGTGCTGCGCGTTTCTGCTTCTCTGCGTCACCAAATGGGGCAAACTGAGATTATCTGCAGCTATAAAACCCCAATTCCTGCAGGTCAGCCGCGAGGCATGATGGGAGGTCACGTGAGGTCACGTGAGGTCACATGGGACCTCAAATGAAGTAATAATGGTTTCAGTTGCGTTGGATGGATTTGGTCACAGCATTCGGACTTGGATCTGAACTCGAATCCCCTGAACGCATCTTTCTTATTTTACTTCATTTTCATGTTTGTGTGTTTAATATATGTATATATATATATTTATATTAATATAGTTTTTTATTGTTCTGTATATTTTATACAATCGGTCACCAATGAGTCCTCAAGTCAATACTTAATATCTGCTGTGATGACATCATCTCAATAGTCTTAATTATGTGCTGGAAACGGGTCGAAATTATCTTAATGTTTAAGAAAATATTATTTAATTATCTGTTTTGAATCCATAATAATATTTATGTACGACGAATGTTTTTGAATCCAGATATGAATCATAAAAGTAACTAATAACTGAAAACTAAACGCACTAATCATGAAATAAACATGAATGAAATATTTTTAAAAACACTATAAACTTTTTATTACCATACTCTTCATTTAAGATAATTATAGCAATAAAATAAATATTATTAAGAGTTATTTAATAATATTACAGGAGGGAGATCTGTAGCTTTTTATCTGTTACATTGCATTTTAATTGGAGGAGATAATATTAAAGTGAGTTCATCCCTCCGTGACGCGTTCATGGTAATCTGGATATTTCCATGATGTAACGTGTGTGTGTGTTAAAGTATGCAACCAGCAGCCGGCTGGACATGTGTTGTGTGTGTGCGGTTATGTTCCCTCATTATCATACAGCTGGAGAGGAGGGGCTCCTCCTCCTCCTCCTCCTCCTCCTCCTCCGTGATTGGTCACGCTCTGCAGTCATACACTCAGTTACAGTTGGCACATTATGAAGACAAAACACAGAGAAATGTTTACACATTGAAGTGACGAAAA
Organism: Pseudoliparis swirei; assembly: GCF_029220125.1. Taxonomy (NCBI): domain Eukaryota; kingdom Metazoa; phylum Chordata; class Actinopteri; order Perciformes; family Liparidae; genus Pseudoliparis; species Pseudoliparis swirei. The sequence continues at coordinate 1,910,135 of NC_079399.1, read as the reverse complement.
AAATATTATCTAAATATTAAAGGAGAGAATAAATAAACAATAACCTTAATTTTATACTTCATAAAAATCAAAATAACTTCACATAGAAAAGAAACATTAAACTTATATATATATATTTATACAAAAAGTATATATATATATTTTTAAATACATGTATAAATATAAATCTTATTACATACACTACCGTTCAAAAGTTTGGGATCACCCAGACAATTTCGTGTTTTCCATGAAAACTCACACTTTTATTTATCAAATGAGTTGCAAAATGTATTGAAAATATAGTCAAGACATTGACAAGGTTAGAAATAATGATTTGTATTTGAAGTATTAATTTGTTTCTTCAAACTTTGCTTTCGTCAAAGAATGCTCCTTTTGCAGCAATGACAGCATTGCAGACCTTTGGCATTCTAGCTGTTAATGTGTTGAGGTAATCTGTTGACATGTCACCCCACGCTTCCTGAAGCACATCCACCAGTTGGATTGGCTTGATGGGCACTTCTTGAGGACCATACGGTCAAGCTGCTCCCACAACAGCTCAATGGTTGAGATCTGGTGACTGGCCACTCCATTACAGACAGCAAGCTGCCTGCTTCTTCCCTCAAGAGTTCTTCACAATGTGGAGGTGTGCTTTGGGTCATTGTCCTGTTGGAGGAGGACATTGGCTCCAATCAAGCGCTGCCCACAGGGTATGGCATGGCGTTGCCAAATGAAGTGATAGCCTTCCTCATTTAAAATCCCTTTTACCTGGTACCTCCCACTTTCCCAGCACCAAAGCAGCCCCAGACCATCACATGACCTCCACCATGCTTGACAGATGGTGTCAGGCACTCTTCCAGCATCTTTTCACCTGTTCTGCGTCTCACAAATGTTCTTCTGTGTGATCCAAACACCTCAAACTTGGATTCATCTGTCCAGAACACCTTTTCCAATCTTCCTCTGTCCAATGCCTGTGTTCTTTTGCCCATACCAATCTTTTCTTTTGATTGGCCAGTCTCAGATATGGCTTTCTGTTTGCCAGCCTGCCTAGAAGGCCAGCATCCCGAGTCGCCTCTTCACTGTCGACGTTGACACTGGCGTTTTGCGGGTACCATTTAAAGAAGCTGCCAGTTGAGGACCTGTGAGGCGTCTATTTCTCAAACTAGAGACTCTAATGTACTTGTCTTCTTGCTGAGTTGTGCACCCGGGCCTCCCACTTCTCTTTCTGCTCTGGTTAGAGCCCGTTGGTGCTGTTCTCTGAAGGGAGTAGTACACACCGCTGGAGGACATTTTCAGTTTCTTTGCAATTTCTCGCATGGAATAGCCTTCATTTCTAAGAACAAGAATAGACTGGCGAGTTTCACATGAAAGTTCTTTTTTTCTGGCCATTTTGAGAGTCTTATCGAACCCACAAATGTGATGCTCCAGATAATCAACTAGCTCAAAGGAAGGCCAGTTTTATAGCTTCTCTCATCAGCAAAACAGTTTTCAGCTGTGTTAACATAATTGCACAAGGGTTTTCAAGGGTTTTCTAATCAGACATTAGTCTTCTAAGGCGATTAGCAAACACAATGTACCATTAGAACACTGGAGTGACAGTTGCTGGAAATGGGCCTCTATACACCTCTGGAGATATTTCATTAGAAACCAGACGTTTCCACCTAGAATAGTCATTTACCACATTAACAATGTATAGAGTGTATTTCTGATTGATTTAATGTTATCTTCATTGAAAAAAACAATGCTTTTCTTTGAAAAATAAGGACATTTCTAAGTGATCCCAAACTTTTGAACGGTAGTGTATATATATATATTTATATTATTTTTACATATATATATTTTATATATAAATATATATATATGTAAAAATAATATTTATATCTATACAAATATATGTATATATTTAATATATATATATATATATATATATATATATTACAAAATATTATTTTTTAAATATATATATTGTTTTTTTACATATATATATAATATATATATGTACAAATATGTATTAACATATTTTGCTATATATATATATATATAGAGTTCCGGCCCTCCAAGAAAACCATCGCCTTTGTCAGAGCTGGGGACGAGCCAACTCCTGCCAGAAGAACATTGTCTGCAGGCATCCTGACATCTGCAAGAGACGGGCAGCTGTTGGTGAACCTTGAACATCAGCTGAAGTTCCCCAGCCGTATTGCAGTCACCTCCCTGCGACCAGACATTGTCCTTGTGTCTGAGTCCACCAAGCAAGCAGTGCTGCTGGAGCCGACAGTCCCGTGGGAAGATCGCTTGGAAGAAGGCTTTGAGAGGAAGCTCTCCAAGTACGCAGGACTGGTCAGTCACTGCAGAGCAAGGTGTTTCCCTGTGGAGGTTGGATGCAGAGGATTTGCAGCCCGTTCCTTGGCCAGAGCCTTCAGTAGTTTAGGCATCGAGGGTGAGAGAAAGAGGAGAGCCATCCGCAGGACCACCGATGCGGCAGAGAGAGCCTCGAGATGGCTGTGGCTCCAAAGAGGGGAGCCATGGAGTCATGGTGGCCATCTGGACACAAGCTGGGCTCTGATCAGCCGGGTCACCTGGAGGAGGCGTATGATGAAAGACCCGAAACGTCCAGAGATCCCAGGAACATCACTGAAGATGTGTCCAGATTAGGCATCAGTAGATGTATGTACACAGTATATATATATATGTAAATGAAGTGACTTTTCTTCAGGGAATAAATCAACATTCTTGTCAGAGGATCTGAATTAAACGGAGAACCCGTGTTGGTCTTTAGTTTCATCATGATGTCGATTATTGCGAAACCGAAACAGGAAGTGCACATTGTTGTTGTTTACTTATTAAAGAGACACTACAGGAGTAACCTTGGGAAACAGGAAGTCTCCACCTAAAAAACACCACTGAGGATGGACGGAGGAAGACGTGAAGAATCAGGAGAGAGAGATTTGTTCAACACATTCATCTTGGAGCCTACATTACCCACAATGCATCAAGTGAAGGAGAAGAAGAAGACGTAGAAGAAGAAGAAGGAGAAGGAGAAGAAGAAGGAGACTTAGAAGAAGAAGAAGAAGAAGAAGAGAAACGTGACATAACTAAAAACTGCTTTTAAAAAGTTTAATGTTAGCTCCACAGGGTTTAAGAAGACGCTTTGGTCATCGTGTGACATCACGCTGTGATGTCATCGTGTGACATCTCGCTGTGATGTCATCGTGTGACATCTCGCTGTGATGTCATCGTGTGACATCTCGCTGTGATGTCATCGTGTGACATCACGCTGTGATCTGTGACATCGGCCAGATGTCATCGTGTGACATCTCGCTGTGATGTCATCGTGACATCTCGCTGTGATGTCATCGTGTGACATCACGCTGTGATGTCATCGTGTGACATCTCGCTGTGATGTCATCGTGTGACATCACGCTGTGATGTCATCGTGTGACATCTCGCTGTGATGTCATCGTGTGACATCTCGCTGTGATGTCATCGTGTGACATCACGCTGTCACAGCTGTCCCGGGGAGGCGAACATGGGCAGCAGG
>NC_079399.1:1889121-1894121 GCF_029220125.1 Pseudoliparis swirei | reverse complement strand
GGGTGGTGTCATCCGCGAACTTTAGGAGCTTGACGGACTGGTGACTGGAGGTGCAGCTGTTGGTGTACAGGGAGAACAGCAGAGGGGAGAGAACACAGCCTTGGGGGGAACCCGTGCTGGTGGTCCGGGAGCCTGAGACGTGTTTCCCCAGCCTCACGTGTATCTGTCTCTCTGGTGTGTATCCATGTGTCTGAGGACCTCCTGACCTCCTGGACATCTTCACACACACACCTCATGCAGAACAACATTAGTTGGGACTATTTCCAGCGGCGGATGAATCCGGTCACAAAGCGTTGGGACCAGTTTGATTTCAGGAGGTTGTGCTGTTGATGATGATGATGATGATGATGAAGCTGTTCAGACGAAGTGTTCAGAAGGCACAGATGGTAAGAGGTGTGTGTGTGTGTGTGTGTGTGTGTGTGTGTGTGTGTGTTGAGGGGGGCTCAGGGCCCCTTAAAGGTTAATGTGTGTGGTTAGAAAGGAAGAATTGTGACTTTATTGTCATGACTGCTACTAGCTCAGAAAAGGTCAGAATATATATATACGTATATATATGTATATATATATACAGATATATATATATATACATACATAGATATATATATATACATGTATCTAGATATATACATATATATATACATATATATATATATAAATATATATATATACAATATATATATATATCAATATATATATATACAAATATATATACAAATATATATATAGATATTTGTATATATTTATATTTATATACTTATTATTCTCTCCAGGCCCATGAGGGACTCACCACAGACACAGCTCCTCCAGGAGCGACAGCCCCGTGTCCGACGCCCCGACCACGACGATCCTGGCGTTGACGCTGACCTTCGGCTCCAAGGTCAACTTCCTGCAGACGAGGCTGAGGGCGAACGGAGCCTGAAGGCACCAGAGGGGCGAGACAAGTATTACAGTGAATACATATAATAACCATCAGGCTGCTGAGTCTCACAGGACGTCGCACGTGTCATGACCTCGCCGGCTTCACGCCTTTAAGTGGTTTCATTCAATTATTTTTGCGATACATTTTTGTAAGTTACAGCAGTGAGAAGTCGGTGAACGAGGGAAGAGACGAGCGACAGGTGTCCTCTGGAGGCTGCAGTCGAGGCTCTGACCCTGCACAACTCCTCGAAAGCAGAGGCTCCTCCCCTTATTGGGTGGCTCCTCCCCTTAGTGGCTGCTTCTGTGAGTCAGAAATTCCTCAATAAAAAATTAAATTGAATATACGATTGTGATCTCCAGACTAACGTGCTGAGCTCTTTTTGAATGTGTCTGTTCATACGTTTATTTATTTATTTCAATTTTATGTAGGAGCTGGAAAGAGGAGGCGCTTCAGGTGTTCACGGAACCTCGGGAATCGAACTCGTGACCCGACGGTTCAGGAGCCCAATCGGCTCCCTAATGGCTCCTTCATCATCTGTGATTAGGCAGATTGGCCCCACAATGCACCTTGTTGGATGAAAACAGCATCCAGAGAAAATGGGGGGGGGGGGGACCCGAGGGTGAAATTAACCTTTGTGTAATATTCAAATAATGTGTGTGCTCGACATCTGTCGCGCTCGGAGATGTCGTTGAGTTTGATGAGCAGGAAAATATAAGAGTTTAAATGTGTCCGACACAATGAACACGTGTGTTTAACAATACACTTTAAAACGTGACATTATTTATAATAATCACTTGTTTTCATCGGTATCAGGTGGAAGTTCGTTGTGTTGTATATTTGAGGAACACTGGAACATGAAACCAGGGTTCCCTCTTGTTACAGGTCTCTGTGTGGAAGGATAAGACCAGCGTTCCCACGGTGCAGGTGACCCTGAACGCACCGCCGCATCAGGCGTTGACGTCGAGGTCAGAGACATTTAAATCAGACTTTTCTAAACTGACTTTGTGAACGTCGTATTGAACAAAGCTACAGATTAAAACGTTGCAGCAGCTTTAAGATTCAGTCACCGTGGCAACGAGTCTGAATTATAGTAAACAAGCTGCCAGATGGAGATATTATCATTGTTATTATTATCCTCTGTCACGTAGACGCTGTATTTTGACATGTGTTGACGGTGACCATGTAAACATGTAAACATGTAAACAACGCTGTATCGGTGCATCCATCTGAATGACGAACCGGACGAGGTAATCAGGTGAACTAAGCCCCGCCCCCTCATCTGCATGCGGAGCAGGTGCAGCCGCCTCCCCATCGGCGTAACACGACCCCGTGTTGACCGAGAGGGAACAGGTGCTCCAGATTCCATTAATCATCCCGAGGCTCTTATCTGGGGGGGGGGGGCGCCTTTAAAGGGACAGGTACATATTTAACGTGCATCGAGATCAAATTACCACAATTCATCTCTCAGCTCTATCCTTCATGTTTACACCTCCTCTCCTCCTGCACCTCCTCTCACTCTCCACCTCCTCTCCTCCTGCACTCTCACTCTCCACCTCCTCTCCTCCTGCACCTCCTCTCACTCTCCACCTCCTCTTGCACCTCCTCACTCTCCACCTCCTCTCCTCCTGCACCTCCTCTCACTCTCCACCTCCTCTCCTCCTGCACCTCCTCTCACTCTCCACCTCCTCTCCTCCTGCACTCTCACGCTCCACCTCCTCTCACTCTCCACCTCCTCTCACTCTGCACCTACTTTATTTAAATTAAATAAATAACAATATATATAAAAGAATGTGTCTGGAACACATTATTTATACATATTTAAATTAAATAAATAAAAGTATTTAAAAAATATATTTAAATATATTTTTTAAATGTGTCTAGAACACAATATTCATACATATTTAAATCAAATAAAAAATATATGAAAAATATATATTTAAAATCTGTCTGGAACACATTCTTTATACATATTTAAATCAAATAAATACAAATATATGAAAAATATGTTTTTTAAATTGTCTGGAACACATAATTTATACATATTTAAATCAAATAAATAAAAATATCTGAAAAATATATTTTTAAAATGTGTCTGGAACACATTATTTAAACATATTTCAATTAAATAAAGTAATGAATATAAAAAGGAATGTTTCTGGACCTTATTTAAACATAATTTAAGTGGACTTAGTGGTTAAATTGTTCATCACACATGAGTGTTCACGTTTAGCTCCTTACAGTAGAAGAAGACGTGTGGAGCTCAGCCTGAACATCAGCGTGACGACATTACATCATGAGCGTCACATTAAAGCCTCTATTCCATCGTTCTCAATATTTGTGACGCTCAGAAGATGCTTCATATTTCAGGGATGCAAAATAGAAGCTTTATTCATAATGTTCCCTCTTTTCTACTCTCGTACTTTGCTTTGTACCGTCTTTAAAATCCTTGTTCACAGATATTAAATATGTATTCTGTGTTTCACGCCCTTCTGACCTGGACTCCCCCTCCACGCCTCAACAGGACGATGGCGTTGGAAACAGCGCCCTCTAGTGGCCACGCGGCCTTCAGCTAATCTAGTCCCCTGGCAGGCTGCTGTGGGCCCACCTGGTCCTCCGTGATCCTCCTGGACGGTGCGTTCAGGCCCAGCTCCTCCAGCGGGTAGACGATCTGGCGCCGCGGCCGCACGGGGACCGCACAGTCCAGGACCAGGTCCAGATGGAGGACGCTGGAATCCTGAGTGCAGCGAGAGGAGGGCACCGTGTCAGCGTGAGAGAGTGTGTGTGTGTGTGTGTGTGTGTGTGTGTGGGGGGGGGTGATAATGAGCTCAGGTGAGGAGGCTGGATGACGCAATGCTTACTCCACTGATGAGAGCCACCTGGAAAACATCCAGCCTGAGCTAAATCTTATTCTATTATTCTATTTGCCCACCACCTTCATCACCACCATCTTCATCGTCATCATCTTCATCATCATCTTCATCCTCATCCACCCTTCCAGATCTGGTGCTCTAGCTGGGAGGTAATTAGCAGAGGCAGCCGAGGCCTCTCGACATGTCTTAATGTCTTATTATGTGTGTGGAGAGGTGGAGCTGGCAGCGCAGGCGGCACCTGCGGCCCCGGACCCCCCGGACCCCCCAGACCCCCCCGCGGGGGCCGAGGGGCCACACTCTGCAAGAAATGACCCGCCTGGAACGGATTTTTAGGCTGAACAACATCCAACTTGTCAGTGTGGTCTGATCCAACAGCTGCAGCACGTCTATTGTCTTTATCACATGGAAATAAAACAAATTAAACAAATGAAATATAATGAAAATAAATGTTAAATAAATAAATACAACAACAAAAATAATAAAAAATTAGAAAATTTAAAAATAATAAAAAATTATAATAATAAATTTAAACAATATGTTGGTTTGTTTATGATCTTCTAAACAAAAGTGTCGTAGCCACAAATGGTGGACTCGAGTTAGCGACTGTCTACTAAACACTGATTGGCTATCAGCCAATCAGATGGCAGCAGGGCAACAGCCAATCAGCTTTGAGCCTGCGTATTATTGTTTTGCCAGAGAAATGCATTAAAAAATAATAATTCATTAAATTATGTTTACAATAATATATAAAATAAAATGTATTAAAATATATTACAGATATCTAAAAATATATTTAAAAGAAATTTAAAGAAATTTAAAAATATATATATATATCAAATTAAATTTATCAAAATATTTTTTTTAAATATCTTTTTAAATAAAAATATATTTCAAAAAAAATTTTTATTAAAATATATAAAAAAGAATGTGTCTTATTTCAAATGTTTAAAGTTTAATTGTTCTCTCACCACTTTCATAAAGCCGCGGTTGCTGAGCAGGAAACACGCGTGTGATGTTTAGCTATAATAGAAGAAGACGTGTGAAGCGTGACGACAGAAAACCATGAATGAAGTGTCACGTAAAGTAAATCTCCTCCTCGCTGGTTTTTCTTGCAGCGGTCGCCTGAGGGTCACCCCGCTAAGCAGACGTGGGGGGGCCCCCGAGGGTCCCTGTGTGAAACCCACCTCCTGGCCCGGGCTGGTGGGGGGGTA
>NC_079399.1:1879121-1884121 GCF_029220125.1 Pseudoliparis swirei | reverse complement strand
GCCTGGATCCCAGCAGGGGCCTCCAGACAATCAGTCAAAGCATCGTCGGTGTGACTCGCATAATATGAGGAGCAGGGGGGCGAGGGGGTTGTTGAAAGTGTTGAACCCACCTCACAAACCGCCGAGTGGTTCTTCTGGTCCTGAGAGTCCAGGAGCTCGGCCAGGAAGTACGGGTCGTCGAAGGCGGGCAGCAGTTTGGCCTGCTCCTTAAATATGTTCATGATGTCATCGTGATCCTCAACCCTGGGATGTCAAACAAAAATAATCAAATAAATGTATATTAGCCTGAAGGAAATGACTCTCTGTATCAGGAGAACCCGATCATAAGAATTTCACGAACCGATTATACTTGTATAAAAGGGGATGTGACAATAAAAACTTGAAACTTGAAACTTGAAATGTACTCTTCAGGAGGGTTTGTCAGCTTGTGGGGGAGTTATTCTGCCCCCTAGTGGCCAGATAATTAAGAATAATTGCAGCTTTAACTTTACCAATTAAATGTTTTTTTTGTTTTTTGTGCATGAAGCAGAGTAAGCTTTTCAACTCGGTGATTGACAGGTCGACACTCCTCAGTCCAAATATGATCACTTGTATTCCAAAAAACCCAAGATGGCGACGGCTAAAAGGACCGAACTTCAAGCTTCGAAACATCACGCGGTGAGAAGCGGAGGTCAAGGTGGTGGACGCGTGCATATGAACGTTAGTGTGTAAAGTGGGAGGAGTCAGCTGACGTCACCTGGCCGTACGGAAGTGGAGCTTCGGGCAGTGCTCGTGCCTGTGGCTGATGAGCGCCGAGCAGCGAGGCCCCGCCCCCGCGGCGCGCTGCAGCGGCTCGAACACGTCCTGCAGGGCCGGTTCTGATTCCGGAGCGAGAACAGAACCTGCAGGTTGATGTCTGAATAACTAGAACCACGAATATGAATATGAAGCAGCTCCTCACCTGGAGCGGCGACGTGAGGCCCGACCAGGCAGACGTGCTCCAGCTCCACGACGGCGTCAAAGACGGCCCTGGACCAAGGAGCAGAGGGGGGGGGGGGGGGTGACCTGTGACCTATGACCTGTGACCTCTATGAATCTGCATTCTGTGGTTATGACCTAAGGACGTTTTCAATATGCATGAGATGTGGGAGTTGGACCCGACCGTCAGCTGTCTATGGGTGATCTATTTCCTTCCCTCGATGACTTAAGTAAATATATTCAAGACAATATATTCCCAAAAATATATTCAAGTAAATACATTCAAGTAAATAAATTCAAGTAAATATATTCAAGTAATTATATTCAAGTAAGTATTAAAAATAATTAGGTCAAGTGGTGAATTTATCCTATTTTTATTTATTTTGTATTAGTATTTCCCTTCGTATGTTTAAAAAAAAAACATTACTATTGTTTCACAATCCTAACTTTTGTATCTATAATGTTAATATATCTAAATGATTAAAAATATAAGTGACAAAATATATATATATATCAATAAATATATACTTATTATATATTCATTTATTTATATATATATACATATATAATATTTGTATCTGAAATATATATATATATACTGTATATATATATATGTGTGTGTATAAATAGATAAAATACAAAGCTCCATGTTTAAAAGGCTCCATATAATTATTTTTTCATACCTCATTATTTTCTTTGCACTCGCTGCAGCAAAACCAGGCTGAGCCACGAAGAGGTGGAGGAAGAGCGTGTTCAGCGGCTGCAGGGGAGAAGAGAGAGACACTTTCTCTACACTTTACTTTGAAGCTTCACTTCAGACTCCCACATATTGACCGTCACAAACAGGATGAACCCTGACAACAGCTGTGAGGGATCCCCAGTGACACCCACTGTGCAGGCTTCGGCGCCCAGGTGGCTCTGCAGGAAGGGCTCCCAGCACCTGGGATCCACCACGTCTCCCAGGGGGTGGTCCAAGAAGGAGGCGTGGGCCAGGATCTCCTCCTTCTCATTGGCCAGCGTCACGGCCAGATTGGCTCTCTCTCTGGAGAGCAGGAGAGAAGCAGACCATCACGACACCTCCACGACTCTCGTGAGGAGGCCATCGGTTCTACACTCCAGGTTTCACAGGGGTGGGGCTCAGAGTCCAGAACAACTAATACTCATTACTCATCTACATGTCACGTTTCACTTTCAAGCCACATATTAATATGTAATGTATGTAGTTCTAGAGACTGTTAACTGGAGTCAGTATGTATTAGTATATGTTAATATTTAATGTATGTAGTTCTAGAGACTGTTAACTGGAGTCAGTATGTATTAGTATATGTTAATATGTAATGTATGTAGTTCTAGAGACTGTTAACTAGAGTCAGTATGTATTAGTATATGTTAATATTTAATGTATGTAGTTCTAGAGACTGTTAACTGGAGTCAGTATGTATTAGTATATGTTAATATTTAATGTATGTAGTTCTAGAGACTGTTAACTAGAGTCAGTATGTATTAGTATTAGTGCTGTGAAAAATAACGCGTTAACTCAGTTAATTCAATTTCAGGTTTAACTAGTTTTTTTTTTTTTTACGCATCTAACGCATGCGCAGAATGAGCTTCCAATCCGTCTGTTGTTGGTCGTCGGGACGAAAAAAAAGTCACTTGCAGAATGAGCTTCCAATCCACCACTTCAATCTGAACTCTGTCCGCTCTCATGCAGACGGTCTGTTCATCGGTAATGATCCTTCCGCAGGTTCACCTCCGGAAACCTTGTTACGACTTTTACTTCCTGTCGATCAGGGTCTCAACACGTCGATCGCGGCCTGCCAGTCGATCGCGGCGTAGTGTCGGTAGATCGCATGACATTAAAGAGATTGGCCCGCCCCCTGTTCTCTAGAGCACGTCTTTGTTCTTTTATTAAACTAAACGTCTGTTGTTGATCGTATCTCCACAGCAGCATGTCATTTCTGTCTCTTCGCGTTGCGTTAACACTTATCGATCTCCGTCTGGCGCGCCACAGACATCCGTGCGCGCGCATCGGGACCGAGCAAAAAAAAAGTCACTTGTCAATCTGTCCACCTGTCCGGGCCGGTGAGGTTTCAGCTTTGCAGCGGTGTCCCCGCCGTCCCTTTCATCACGGCCCAGTTCATGAAGAAAACCCACACAGTCAGTTTGCCTCAGCAGCTGCTAGAGGAAGACTAGAGGCCTTTAGATTGTATCATGGTGGAGTTAATGGTTGACAAACAAGAGAAAATGCTCTGTTTAACCCTCCTGTTACCTTTACATTTACTAACATATTTTACCCTCGGGTCAATTTGACCCCAGCAATTAAAACCTCCAGAAAATTATTAGAATTAATATTGCTTCCCAAGTTTAAGTGTGAGGTACTTTATGTTTGTTTTTTGACTACCTAAATAGCCCTTTAAATAAATAAAAAGTTGCTATTTCTGATATGTTTGACACAGTGAAAACAGCCTTGGGTCAAATTGACCCCAAAGAACACCGACATTAAACATTGAATGGGGTCAAATTGACCCGAAAGGTAACAGGAGGGTTAAACATTCTGTTTAGGATGAAGATGTATTAATGTTCCATATGGAAGAAAACTGCTAAATAACTGCTGAGTTGCAGCACCATTGTATAGAAGAATGTATAAATGTATATATCCGTCTTTTGTCATAAATCTCTATGTTCTCACAAAATATACCGAGAATATCGGTAATATGTGATTAATCATGATTAATCCACAAAAACCTGTGATTAACCCGATTAAAAATGTTAATCGTTTCACAGCCCTAATTAGTATATGTTAATATGTAATGTATGTAGTTCTAGAGACTGTTAACTAGAGTCAGTATGTATTAGTATATGTTAATATTTAATGTATGTAGTTCTAGAGACTGTTAACTGGAGTCAGTATATATTAGTATATGTTAATATTTAATGTATGTAGTTCTAGAGACTGTTAACTGGAGTCAGTATGTATTAGTATATGTTAATATTTAATGTATTTAGTTCTAGAGACTGTTAACTGGAGTCAGTATGTATTAGTATATGTTAATATGTAATGTATGTAGTTCTAGAGACTGTTAACTAGAGTCAGTATGTATTAGTATATGTTAATATGTAATGTATGTAGTTCTAGAGACTGTTAACTAGAGTCAATATGTATTAGTATATGTTAATATGTAATGTATGTAGTTCTAGAGACTGTTAACTAGAGTCAATATGTATTAGTATATGTTAATATGTAATGTATGTAGTTCTAGAGACTGTTAACTGGAGTCAGTATGTATTAGTATATGTTCATATGTAATGTATGTAGTTCTAGAGACTGTTAACTAGAGTCAGTATGTATTAGTATATGTTAATATCTAATGTATGTAGTTCTAGAGACTGTTAACTATAGTCAGTATGTATTAGTATATGTTAATATGTAATGTATGTAGTTCTAGAAACTGTTAACTGGAGTCAGTATGTATTAGTATATGTTAATATGTAATGTATGTAGTTCTAGAGACTGTTAACTGGAGTCAATATGTATTAGTATATGTTAATATGTAATGTATGTAGTTCTAGAGACTGTTAACTATAGTCAGTATGTATTAGTATATGTTAATATGTAATGTATGTAGTTCTAGAAACTGTTAACTGGAGTCAGTATGTATTAGTATATGTTAATATGTAATGTATGTAGTTCTAGAGACTGTTAACTAGAGTCAGTATGTATTAGTATATGTTAATATGTAATGTATGTAGTTCTAGAGACTGTTAACTGGAGTCAGTATGTATTAGTATATGTTAATATGTAATGTATGTAGTTCTAGAGACTGTTAACTAGAGTCAGTATGTATTAGTATATGTTAATATGTAATGTATGTAGTTCTAGAGACTGTTAACTAGAGTCAGTATGTATTAGTATATGTTAATATGTAATGTATGTAGTTCTAGAGACTGTTAACTAGAGTCAGTATGTATTAGTATATGTTCATATGTAATGTATGTAGTTCTAGAGACTGTTAACTAGAGTCAGTATGTATTAGTATATGTTA